>NC_056731.1:1890296656-1890542682 GCF_019279795.1 Protopterus annectens | reverse complement strand
ACAAATTGATCTTGTCCATGGGAGCATCTAGTAGTTTTGATTTGACATGGTCTGGTAAGGCCTGCTCTTTAACCACGCATGCCTTCTGATAACTGTGCCAGTCATGGCTGATCTAAAGGAAGCCTCCAGTGCATCATAGCCGCATTTTAAGGAATGGTTACTGACTTGCTGAATGTTATGTACCATTTCCTGAACAGATTTTTTGTCTAATGGTTCATCCGAGGACAGTTTTTTGGTTAACTGGTCTAGCATAAATTCTTGATACTGGATCATGTGGAATTGACAGTTCAAGGCCCTAGCTGAAAGAGTAGCAGAAGTGTAAACTTTTTTACCCCATCTCTCGAAGGACCTGGATTCCCTTTCAGAGGGGAGGGGGTTTTTGGCAGAGGTAGTTGCTACAGCCTTAGGACCCTGGGAGATAGTCTCTGGATCTGCAAAGGGAGCCTTATACAAATGGTAATGCGTGTCCGGGACCCTGTAGTACCTATCGGGCTTAGCAGGGGCCGGAGGTAGAGAATCAGGAGCAGTACAAGCATCATTAAATGCATCATCTACAACAGAAAGAACTGGAGGTATGGCTAAAGGCCTATGTTGTGGTAAATGCAGAAAGGTTCTAAGCCTTTTTCTGGAGTCTGAAAAATCCTGGCCCTGCCACTGAAATTGTTCCCTCATAGCATGCAAGGTTTCCCCAAAGGAAAATTCCTCAGGCGGAGAGGCAGAAGGAATGGACTCTTCAGCATCAGAGTCTTCATAAGGGGAGAAAGGAGCCTCTGGAGGGTTTGTGTTATCTGAATCATCAGAGGAATCATCTGTTGAAACAGGCTCAGGGGGCTCTGCTCTAGGCCTCTTCTCTGGAGGTGGGTGAGAGGCTCTGTCTGGGTGAGGTTGGGATCCCCGGATTAAAGAAATGAGGTCCTCTGCTAGACTAAGCATTTGTGAACTAGAGCTAGGCCTGTGAGAGGGGGCCTTAGCAGGCACAGATTTAGTAGTTTTAGCTGCTTTGGCCCTGGCAAAGCCTTAATGGACATGGATGCAGGTGGCCTAGCAGCTCCACGTGCAGGGGTAGAAATATCCAAGGGGATAGTGTCAGATAATTCCTGAGAAACTGTAAGAGCAGGAGTGATTTCAGAAGCAGATTCCACCAGGTTGGAAGAGGCCTCGGTAGGAGGTAAGTTTTCGGCTGAAGGAAGAACCGCTTGCTCGGTTTCAGCCGAAACAGAGACACTCGCGGTTGGCTTAACCGCGGTTTCGGCCGAAACCGCGGACCGCAAGTGTCGGTCCTTTTCCTTGCGCTTTTTAGATATTTGCGTAGTCGGAGGATCCGACGGCATAATGTAAGCAAAATTGGAGCCGAAAAACTCCTCAGCAAATTCCGACCGACGTCTAAGCGTCCGTCGGTTAACTCATTCACTCCAGAGCAGCTCAGAAAAAGCTGCCGGCTTAATTCCACCATAGGAACAACAGAGCAGCCTGAGCTCATTTTCAGAAAATCCATTTGTAATACTATACAGAAAACAAATGCTAGTAACTCTTTAACTATAAGAGCTACACTAAAAGTGTAAACGCGAAAGTTGTTCAGCAGACACTGACCTTTCCAACAGTGTAAATGTTGATAGTGCATATCAAAGTCATAATGAAATATTTGGCAAGGAATGCTGATATTGTGCAATTTTTTTAATTTTTTGGAAAAGCAAAGCACAATATCTTGGTCTATGTACCATGCAGACCCATACAATTTGAATTTAATTTGTTAGTATGAATGTCAGCTTTAAAATGATACTTTAACCATAACTGTGTGACACTCCTTTCATGAGATATTCACAGAAATATGATTAGTATATTATTTCTCATAATTGATAAATAAACAAAGCATAATATCTCATCACCTGTAACAGACAGAGCCTACATATCAGTGTAGAAGTTGTGCATCTGAATGTCAGCTTCAAAATGACGTATCATTTGTGTGATTACCATGCTCCCTCGCAAAGATATGGGCATAATAATGGGAAGTATTGTAAATGTATAATTTTCATATTTGTACAAGACTAAACAAACTGTAATATCTGTACGTGTGTACAGTGCCTAGACATAGTTCTTTTACCATGTTGTAAGGAGTAACACTGTCTTCAAAATGATGCATTACTTCACACAATGTGGTGCTCCCTTGCAAAGTTATTTACCAAAATATGAAAAAAATCATAATTTCCATAACCTAAGTCAGAAACAAACTTTGATATCTGCCTATGAGTACAACATACAGGTACCATTCTTTTACCACGTTAGAACTATAAATAATCTTTTCAAAATGAGATATTACTTGGCACATTCAGATGCTCCTTGCAAAGTTATTTACCAAAATATGAAAAATATCATAATTTCCATAACCATAAGTCTCAAAACAAACTTTGATTTCTGCACATGTGTCAAACATACTGGCACAATTCTTTTACCATATTAGAACCAGCAATACTGTCTTCAAAATGAGATATTACTTGGCACATTCAGATGCTCCCTTGCAAAGTTATTTACCAAAATATGAAAAAATATCATAATTTCCATAACCATAAGTCTCAAACAAACTTTGATTTCTGCACATGAGTACAACATACTGGCACAATTCTTTTACCATGTTAGAACTATAAATAATCTTTTCAAAATGAGGTATTACTTAGCACATTCATATGCTCCCTTGCAAAGTTATTTACCAAAATATGAAAAAATTATAATTTCCATAACCATAAGTCTCAAACAAACTTTGATATCTGCACATGTGTCAAACATACTGGCACAATTCTTTTACCATATTAGAACCAGCAATACTGTCTTCAAAATGAGATATTACTTGGCACATTCAGATGCTCCCTTGCAAAGTTATTTACCAAAATATGAAAAACATATCATAATTTCCATAACCATAAGGCTCAAACAAACTTTGATTTCTGCACATGTGTCAAACATACTGGCACAATTCTTTTACCATATTAGAACCAGCAATACTGTCTTCAAAATGAGATATTACTTGGCACATTCAGATGCTCCCTTGCAAAGTTATTTACCAAAATATGAAAAAATATCATAATTTCCATAACCATAAGGCTCAAACAAACTTTGATTTCTGCACATGTGTCAAACATACTGGCACAATTCTTTTACCATATTAGAACCAGCAATACTGTCTTCAAAATGAGATATTACTTGGCACATTCAGATGCTCCCTTGCAAAGTTATTTACCAAAATATGAAAAATATCATAATTTCCATAACAGTTATTTGCCAAGCTCAGAGAAATAAATTTTACATAACACATTTCATAATAGTGTTTTACTTACTATACTGGTCCAGCTTGGTCATGGGTGTTTTCCATTCTTCTCACAATCATGCAGGGCTCTCCTCACGCCATTGTGGAGGTTGGTCAAGAAGAATGCAATGGCCTCCTCAGTTAGGTGAATGCCATCCCTTCTGAACCAGTGAACATCTTCCTTCCTCATCTGAAATAAAGCATGGGTGGACACTGACAAGGGTGCACAGCCAGGGCACATGTAAAGAGGAAAAGCAGGGTAAGGACCGTCGCTCCACTAATATGCCGAGGACAGGCATGGGGCTCCAGATGTTGGTTATCTGTAGTGTCCCATAGCTGTGCCGGCTGCCCACTCAGACTGCTGATACCACTATGGTCTCATGACCTCCTTCAGTGCCAGCAGTCTGCCTTACCTCTGCCTTTTCTCTTTACATGTGCCCATGCAGCAATGGACCTAAGGGATGAGGGACTGAAGTAACTCACTAATTGCTGTCCTGACCTACCGGAAGGGAGGGAGACTGAGGGAGAGCTACATCAAGGCAACATGTCAAAAGACCAAGACTGACCCAGGCTGTGTCTTTTGCATGTTTTTGCAGTACATCACAGTGGCACACCCAAGCCCATGCTTACCGAGGACAGCAGCACTATGGGACTGTGCTGTAGAGTCTCCAGGTTCCCAAGTGCGATCCCGGTGGATCACAAGATCCATGCTGGCCGGGTATGCCCCCTGTGATGCACCCAGCAACACAATATTCGGCGATGGGACAGCGTAAGGTTTTTGGCTGCTCCTTTCCAGTGACTCCCAGAACAGCAGAAGACAGTCTTACCTTATCTGAAATAAAGCATGGGTGGACAGTGACAAGGGTGCACAGCCAGGGCACATGTAAAGAGAAAAGCAGGGTAAGGACCGCTCCACTAATATGCCGAGGACAGGCATGGGGCTCCAGATGTTGGTTATCTGTAGTGTCCCATAGCTGTGCCGGCTGCCCACTCAGACTGCTGATACCACTATGGTCTCATGACCTCCTTCAGTGCCAGCAGTCTGCCTTACCTCTGCCTTTTCTCTTTACATGTGCCCATGCAGCAATGGACCTAAGGGATGAGGGACTGAAGTAACTCACTAATTGCTGTCCTGACCTACCGGAAGGGAGGGAGACTGAGGGAGAGCTACATCAAGGCAACATGTCAAAAGACCAAGACTGACCCAGGCTGTGTCTTTTGCATGTTTTTGCAGTACATCACAGTGGCACACCCAAGCCCATGCTTACCGAGGACAGCAGCACTATGGGACTGTGCTGTAGAGTCTCCAGGTTCCCAAGTGCGATCCCGTGGATCACAAGATCCATGCTGGCCGGGTATGCCCCCTGTGATGCACCCAGCAACCTAAGAGCAGTTGGCAAAACAAAAGTGAAGAGGGACCTTCCTGGCATTGTTGCTGAAGGGCTTGGCTGCTAACTCACAAGGGGCACAGAAAGAGCACATGTACACTGAAAATGCAGTTGAGGCACTCTGCTTTACCTCTGCCTCTTCCATTTACATGTGTCCTTTCTGCAATGGGCGAAGGGAGGAGCTAATGTAAAGCCTAGACTGACACAGGCTGTGTTTTTTGCATGTGGCCTTTGCCTGAGGGAACCATTACATCAGTGGCACACTCAAGGCCCACAGCACTATGGGAGAGATTTATGGCCATGGTACTCTCCAAAGCATTCAACGCACAGGTTGACCTTGCAAGTTGGACATCCCCATGATGGCTCAGCACGTTTACCCTTGCTGGCACAGTTTTTGCATCTTGATTTATGCCATTTCACTGGAAAGTGAGAGCCATGCTCAAATCTGCTCACAGCCTCTGGGACAGTAATCTCAGTGCATCGTTCCTCTTTGTGTAACTGGCAAGTAGATGCAAGCCTAGGTTCCTTCAGAACTGTAACTGTGTTGCTGGAATAATACGTCCAGAACGTGATAGTTGCTGATGTCTGATACTTTCACGGAATATAATGAAAGCATTGACAATGGCCACATCCCATAAGAACCAGAACAAGTACAGCCACCATTTGCGGGCCTTTCTGGCACTGGGATACTGTGTCCTCAGCTGATCTGCTCTGTCCACCCCATTCATGTAACTGTTGTACATGTTTACAACTGGTGGACATGGCACTGATGTCTTTATTCCATCACGCTTTCTTCTGTATGTGCTGGAGACTGGCAAGGTTGGGTTACAGTTAGTTGACAGGAGGAATACTGGTTTGCTATCCTTCCATTCAGTAGCTAGCAGTGGTCCACTCTGCAATTGCTTGTAGTAGCCTCGAGCTGCTTTTCCAATGGCCTGTCTGTTGAATGTAAGAGGCCATCCTGACCTATTGCGCATGGTTCCACAACAGTATAGATCATCTTTCAGCAATTGCTGTGCTAGTGGAACAGAGGTAAAGAAGTTATCAAAGTAAATGTGATGCTTCTTGCCAATCAGTCCCCTAGTTAAGTCAACTACAACTCTGTGTGTGAGCCCGACCTCTGTATTCTGCTCCGTTTTTCCAGTGTATACCTGGAATTCACGTACATACCCATTGGTTGAGTCTGCCAACACCCAAACCTTAATGCCATACCTCTCAGGCTTACCAGGCATAAACTGCCTAAATGTCAAGCGTCCACGGAAGCCAACCATGGCTTCGCTTACAGCCACCTCACGATGCACATTGTATCGTGTCCTACATGCATGAAGTACTGCATCCAGTATTGGCCGTACGTGATGTAGCTTGTCATGACCCACAGCACCATGTGGTAGGCTCAGGCTGTTATCATTGCAGTGGAAGTACTGCTGAATTTTTCAAACCTATCTCTGGTCATGTACTCTGCTATTGGGAAGCCATATACATGGTGCGTTTCCCAGTACTGCCTCAATTCAGGAACATGTACAATAGACATGTATATTCTGACACCTAGAAATGTGTATGTCTCCTGGGCACACAGGACTCCACCACGTATCAACCTTGCCTGCTGCGGCCTGCCTCTGTGCAGCATAGCGATTGGTTTCATTAGCAATACAGGTGTATAGCTCCTCTGGGAACATCAAATTCAGGAAGTCCATCTCTGTGCTATCTGAGCCCAAGTGATCTATTGGTCCTACTGGCCCCACAAATTCCTCAATGTGTAAAGTTTGAAGATGTTTTTCCCACGTGATTTTACGTGGTGGGCATGCTCGGCGTACCTGACTGGGTCGCAAGGAAGAGTTGGAAATGGGAAAGGCTGAAGGGTTGAGAGATGATGCTCTCTCAATGCCAGTAGCAACTGTTCTGCTTGCAGTTGGTAGTGAACTGTTGACACAAGTTCCTGCTGAGGCACACCCATATCAGTCTCTGACAAGGAGCTACTTGGACTCATATCTAGAGGATTATCTCCATCAAAAGCACCAAACTGTGGACTACTTCCCACATCATGCACAGTCGAAGGCACATCCACACCCTTATCAGCACTTGCAGTGCCATGCACTGTGGAGGACTGCATAGCTGTGTCAGTCAGACCAGGTGCTTTCGTGAACACAGATAACGGCATGTCATCATCTGCGTCATACTCTGAATGCCCTTGGTGGCCATAGTGTGTGGCCAACTTGTGTGGGCACCTTCCTTAGGTGTGCAAGTGGCACATCATCCTCACTGTCTTGGTCACTGTCATAATTACTGGTCAGGTCTGCTTTGGCAACTGGTAGTGGTCTTTCAGGAATGGCGGGCACAGGAGCATCATCCTTATCACAGGCAATGGCCTTTTCACGCAGACGCGAGTGGAATGTCATCATCTGAGTCATAATCATCATCCTCACTCTGGTTGGCATTATGTGGTACATCAAGGTGCATACCATTGTCTGAACCACTGCTAGAACCATCACAGTCAGTTTCTTCACCCAACAGGTAAATGCTGCTTGCTTTCTCCTCAACAGATGGCATCTTTGGATGGTGGCTGTGTTGCTTTACACTTGAAATCACACCTGAAAAACAATGCAATACAACATTCAGATGTAATATACCTGCAGAGAGGCACGTGAAAATCTGCACTTCTACTTACTAGCATAGCTAAATACTCTTACACAGACATTAAATTAAGAAAAAATAACAGATCAGTATAGCCTTTAGAAATTTAATTTAATTGAATCTAAAAATGTTTGCACTACATGCATGTAAGCTTTACTTCTGATCTTCGTATCTAAACAAATGATAAATGTATTATAACCGCACCGTTCTGCTCACTCACATCAGCAACACTAGAAGTCACAATAGAAGTGACAATACTTTTAGGTGAGCTGGCTTTCTCTAAATTCAGGTAAAAAAATCTATTAAAAAAAGATTAAAAAAAGATGCCCTGGTAAGATACTAACCAGCAAAATCATTCAGTGTGTACAGCAAAGTCTCAAACAATCCCCAGTATCCTCTGAAAAGCAAGCCATCACAAAAGTCTAATTGGAATAATTGATGAACAGAATTTACAAGAAGACAAACTGAAACAGTCTCTAACTTAGTATTATGACCAATAAAGGCACTTTAAATTAATCTAATGCCAAACACCAAACATTATTACAATCATATAATGCCCAATACCATGCCCAAACTGAAAAAAAATACAATTTCCATTATGTTAACTAAAAATATAAAGTAGACAATGAAGGCCATGTATAAAAGCAGTTCAAGATCCTATAACACCACATCACCAGTAATCAAATTATTAATGACCAATCTGCGGAAGTATTTATAAGCAAGCAAACAGTGATTACAACAGACCACTACAATGACCAACCTTAGTAGATAAAGGTACTCATCTCAAAAAATTAGCACATACCAAACAGTTGGTAATGGAGATCTAAACTTTGCTGTTGGCATCTGGTTGAGCCAGAAAATGGTGTACTGCTGGGTCACCAATCCACCCAGTCAATAGAGAAAATAGCATGCATTTACTTTACTTCAGCAACAAACTATAGATACGTTTCAGGGAAGACCCTAACTAGCCATACAAAGCACTGCAACTGCAAGTAAACCACCAACAGGTTATTACAGAACAAGCACAACAGATCACAGAAAGTTTGAAACCACTCCTATTCTACAAGATTACCAAAAGGTCTATTATGGGCATTTAAAATGAAAAGAAACACTAATGTCCTATACTGCATGCTCCCAACTGCTTCACTTATCAATCATTATAAAACATTAAAGATTCATAATACAAAACCAATGATAATAATGCAAGGCAGTCAATAATAATATATACTCAAATTATTCATAAAGTACACCACAAATCCTCTTATTCTAGCCACTTTCTCAAGAAAAACAGGAATTGAAGATGTAATGTCTACAATTTTCCTCCTAGACTGCTGATATTTCTTGAAATTTTATTCATGACATATGAAAGTAGTGTGGAGGGGGTGGGGTGTATTGCAATCACTGCAAGTGGAGAAACAGCCAAATGTTAGTCGTGCATTCATCAATGTGATAACGACTTCTGCTTATGTGAATAACAGTGACAGCTGCTGACAGTTTTACCTGAAAAGTGACAATGACTCAGCGCTATATTGTAACTGCACTGTGCTAATGACTTGCAAAGTTATGCATGGTGCACTGTGCTAATGACTTGCAAAGTTATGCATGCCCAGACACAGGTGATAATTGTTGACATTCATTACATTACCTTCTGCAGGTGTTATGCAACAGTCACAATCTGTTATAAGGCCATAGTCAAATAGTACAACACTTACATATTGCTATATATTATCTGTTATAAGGCCATAGTCAAATAGTACAACACTTACATATGATGATGAATGATTGGGGTTCTGAACAAGCTAAACAAGATAGTCTCCTCTCTTCTCATCTTCCTATTTGTATTCATACTGTACTCAGTGTAATATTTTCAATCTTTTTATTGTTCTTTGGCCTCCGCTATAAACTCTCAAGTTTTGGAATTTGTACTCTACTGTTATTTTACCTATGCACTGTATGCTGTGCACAAATTTGACTTGTACTAGGTTTCTGTGACCCTACTTTCATATTTTCTAAATATAATAATTATTTGTATTATTTCCAGAGCTTTTCTCCTCCGGTGTCCACTGAAAATGGGTCCCTGGCTCAACTGGACTAACCTGGTTAACAAAATGTCAATAAAATTTTTTTTTTGTTTGTTTTTACGTCAGTCCCTGGACAATCACGTGTGTAAGTATAATCACCTACAATAACCTAAAATACCTGCAATACATTCAAATCTTCAACTACAAAATCAGCTGCCAATGGATTGCTCTATATTACCACAAAGTGGTTTTGGAGGATAGCTAGTTGATGAAGAATCTCACTCATGAAACTACTAATCACAAATAGAATACTACAAGCAGAAGTGATTGTCTGCTTATTTTACACTATTTACTCAATGGTGTATCCAATGTCTTATATGCTAGTATATTACACTATAAATACATTTCTGTGCTGTAATGTAACCGTATGAAATTGTCACACTAAATTTCTATGCTTCCCCAGTAACCCATCGAGTTGTTTGTATTGTGTATGCACAATCACCAAAAGCAAAACTATTTCGCCCAGCGGTCACTACAGCAGTCAGACCATGTATCCACAAGCACTTCCCTGAAATACAATGAATTATTTCCCTAAGTAACATTACTATGTCCTGGTATACACGCACCTCAATAAAATGTTTCCCCCGAAAAACAGTACAGTAACATTTCCTAGTATGTGACACCACCAGCATGAACATTTCACCCAAGCAACCCCTTCAGTAGAATGTTGAGGTATGCACAATCACCAAAATTATACACTTCCCCAAACGAAATGTGTGTAACATTTCCTAGTATGTACAAGCACCAAAATGAAGCATTCACCCAGTCAAGCCCTTCAATATAATGTATGCACAGACACCAGAATGAAAAATTTCCAAAAAACAACCATTCAGTAACATTTCCTGGTATGTACAAGCACAAACAGGAAAATAATCAGAAATAAACACCCAATGCGCAGTTGGGAAATTGCATCAGATTATCTGTTGAGTAGCCATTCCTTATATTCGGGGTACAGGAGAGAGAGAGAGATAGATAGATAGAGAGAGAGAGAGAGATAGAGAGAGAGAGAAAGAGAGAGAAAGAGAGAGAGAGAGAGAAATTGGGGACTTTGAGAAATCTGGTAATTACACAATGACAATAAATAGAGTGACATATTTTTACTTCAGAAAATGTATACTAATTCATATTCTCGTAATCTGTCAATGTCTCAGATTAATAGTGATAATATTTTAAAAGTGCCCCTGGTTACTTCTGGACTTGTTCCTGATTCTGTTGAGATCTGTCTTTGATTAGTAAAGAGCCATGATAAAGTTTAAAACTGAAATGTAACTTATTATTTAGTGACTTCAGCCTCCAATGATTTGCCAGCATATACTACAAGTCTGAAACAGTAGGAAGAGGAATTATTTTACATCAAATTTACTAAAAAAATATATAAATTAGTAATAAAAAATAAATTCTAAACAATTTAACATATAGCCTATTCTCCAAACACTATAATGCCCTCCAGGGGGGTCTATATCACTTTGTCTAAAACTATTTATCAGATACCACTTCTTTGAACTTTATTTATTGAAACCTAATCCATCAAATGTTCATAAAATCGTCTAAGGCCAGCTTCAAGAGAAAAACAGCACAGGACACTAAGGATAATCACAAGGCTTTCTTTACTTATGTTAGGAACCTGGGTGGGAATTCCCAGATATGCTCAGAATTAGTCCAAAATGACAAAATATACACCGAACCCACAGATATTGCCAACATCCTAGCTGACAGGTTCAGCGCAAACTTCTCCGCCCCCCCCCTTCCCCACCAAAAGGGCAAATATTTATCCCAGCAGAGTCCTGCCCCCCTGACATCTCAGATGCTCAGGTAAGAGCCGCCTCTAAAAAAAACACAGCATCAATGGGACCAGATGGTGTCCCGGGCTGCATCCTACATGAACTCCAAGTCGAGCTAAACCCAAACATAAAACTACTGATCAATCTCAGACTTACAGTGGTGTACAGCAACAGTGGTCCTTCTCCACAAAGGTGGTGCCTCAACGGATCCTGGAAACTATCGCCCCATAAGCCTGACTAGCTTGGTCTGCATAGCTATGGAAAGGATCATCATGGTCCTCATAAATAGATATTGGGGACCTACAGACACTGGATCCTACCCAGTTCGGCTTTGTTAAGGGCAGATCCTGCCTCTTAAATCTGGTCGATTTCTTTGAAACAGTCACCAAGGCCATTGACGAGGGAAGGTGGTCCACACAGCCTACCTGGACCTTGCAAAGTCCTGGGACCTCTCTTGTTCGGTATATATTTCTCGGAGGTACAGGCTAACATGGAAGGACTGTGGCTGACCAAGTTCGCAAATGACTGCAAACTGGATGCCATAATCGACTCTCCAGCTGACAAGCATCCTACAAAAGGGCCTCATAGAAACAGACAACTGTTGCCAGAGCCATGGCCTCAAGCTAAACGCCAAAAGTGTATAGTCATCCCTTTGGCAAAACAAAGTGCCCACAAATTACCACATAAGTGGTAATCCATTAAATACGGAAGAAGCAATTAGGGACCTGGGTACCCAACTTGATAGCAATCTCTCATTTGACAACCACGTGGCCAAAGTGGTTAGAAAAACATTTTATATAGCCCACCTAATCATGAAGGGATTCACATCTAGATCAGGGGACGTCATCGTGCCTCTTTACTTATCCCTCATCAGGCCCATAATGGAGTACAATCCGCCTTTTGGGATGTACCTTACCAGACACTTGCAGCAATTGGAAAGACCCCAAAAGTACCTCACCAAGAGGATCAAAGGGCTGAAACAGATGCCATATGCTGCCCGGTTAAAGAAACTCCATCTCTACTCAGTGGCATACCGCCTGCTCAGAGGCGATCTGGGTGGCGAAAGCCAAACACATTCTGGCCCTAGGGCAGATAGCCTAGTATGAACCTATGAACCTATAAAGTAGACCCATACATGTATGTATGTATGCATACATGTATTTATTTACCTTCATTTTTTACTGGGAAAGTCCAGCTAGGAAACAAATGCCTTTTCAGCAGAGGCCCAGTTGAAAAGCTCCACAAAACAATTTTATACTGTCATACATTAATAAAGAAAAATTCAGATCATTTAACAATACAAAGTATAAATGTCACTCAGGATAACAATTGTAAACTTCATCGTTTGAAAGAGATTTGGACTACTGTGGCAGAGCATTTGACGTAGGATCTGTTAAACTCTTTGAAGGCCTTTCTAAGCTTTGAGTTTGATATAAAACATTGAAAATATATTGGTTGATCTCCTGTGTCTGACATCCATGATACTGATAGGTATACAGTGCATTGTAGATACATTACCAGACATCTTGTCTTCCTTCAGTAATCCTATACCAAGTAGAATTTTTTCAGAGAAATCCTACTTCCTAACTTGCTCAATATAGCATGGTATCCTCAATTTATATCATGCTATAATGGGTCATCAAAATGGGATATTTGGCACATTCAGATGCTCCCTTTGAAAATTATTTACCAAAATATGAAAAAAATTATAATTTACATAATCATAAGTACCAAACAAACTTTGATATCTGCATATGTGTCAAACATACAAGAACAATTATTTTACTATTTTGGAACCAGCAATACTTTCTTCAAAATGAGATATTACTTGGCACATGCAGATGCTCCCTTGCAAAGTTATTTACCAAAATATGAAAAAAAATCATAATTTCCATAACCTATGTCCCAAACAAACTTTGCTATCTGCCTATGAGTACAACATACAGGCCCCATTCGGGGATCTGGACAAAGCCATAAATAACGGGAGGATAAAGGCCCAAAGATAGGGACAATTTTAAACATTGCTTTTAAAATTGTAAAAAGTTGATAGAACAGGTTTTGCCCTATTACAAAGGCTATGAAGTCTGAAACTCAAATGACTATCAACATTTTCTGACCTTAATCCTCATCAATTTGAAAAAAAAAATGGGCCAGAAAAACAAAATTTTATGACAGACAGAATACAAGGGAAAAATCTGGACAATTGAGAGCTATGTTCACAGGAAGATCAGTATGCCCAATAGAGAGAGACAAAAATACATGCACATTCTCTAGCCCCTCTCAACACCTTGCATCTTGGTGGACTACACTTTGAAGGTGCCATATTTTAGGTTACTACACTACTTGAAAATATCATTAAAATGCACACTTCTTTTATCATACTACTGTGAATGCTACGGATGACTGAAAAAGCAAACTAAAAACTAGGTGCAAGTCTGTCTATGTACACACACAGAAACTTTCATAACTATAGAATAGACAATTAGCATACAGCTTGGTTAGAACATACGTGTCCTTCCTGCCCCGGTAAACCGTCAAAGTTACATACTTAGGAGAATGCAGTAATGCTTTCATCTTGTACATAACTGTCAAGATACCATTCCACACGCACGGGTCTGCCGACTCTGCCTTGGATTATACAACAAAAAAATTGCTAAAACAGAAACGAGCATTGGCATATCAGTCAGTGAAAGCACTTACCAAGTGTGAATAAAGAGTCCGCTTTCAGTAGTTCGCTCGTTTCTGATTATATTTTACTTATCCCATTTCGCTAGGACTTTATGCATTTCTTCCAGGAAAAGACATTAGCTTTTTGGTATCCATACTACACAGTTCGCCTTGGTATATCAGTCAAGTATCAAAAAGCTGGCTCGGTGAAAGTAAAAAAATCTGAATGCGATTGGCTATTCCCACCCTCGTGCGCTAGTAACTACACAGACCCCTCCCACCAAACACAACCTGCGGTGGAAAGCCCGATAATATCTTGCAGATCGACGCACCTACCACACTATAGCCAAAACAGCGGTGATTTTATCAAAACCTTTCTGCACCCCACAGCATGACAAGGACTGATCGGAGTACTGTTTGAGATCTATTTTGAAGCAGTTATTCCTATAGAGGCATAGCATAAGCTCCTATTACAAACCAACAATAAAGATCTGTACCCTCCAGGAAGTCCAAAAAAGCAAACCAAAACCACGAAGAGTTAACGCTCAGCAACACAGGACCCAGAAGTAAAATCAAAATGCAACATCTCCCCAGCGACCCCTTTCGCAGTTTGCCCTACTATGCACGAGCACCAGAATGCAACATCCATCAACAACCCTTTGAGCAGCCCTTCCAAGTATTCACGACAACCAACATGAAACAGTAGCCCCAGTGACTTCATTAGTAGAGCAGAGTATACACAAGCTGTAAAATCAAACATGACCCATGCAGTATAATGTGCACATACCAGTTCTCTCCAACTACACATTACCCAATTTTCTGAAAGGTATGAAATCTGAAACTCAAATGTCTGCCATTATTTTCTAACTTCAGTCTTTAATGATTTGCCACTAATTTGCCAGAAAAACGCAATTTTATGAAAACGGACCAAAAGTGTAATGCAAAATATAAAGTTGCCAGACAATACAGCTGGGAACCTGTCAAAGAAGGGACACCATTTTAATATGAGCACAGTTAACTTGAGCAGCTGACAAAATTAGAGAATCTACATGCATTAAAGTAATGTATAACTCTGATCATTATAACTCTGATCATTACAGTTATTTATAAAAGTAAACCCTCCAAGTTTTCTTCCAAAATTGCTATTTTGCAGAGATTATTGGGGGAGAGCAACATTTTGAGCCAAAATTGGGGCCAGTTGAGTGGTTTGGGTACTCCCAATTCTATAAAGCGATTTGCACATACCTCTCAACCTCTTAATGCAGGAAATCTGGACAAGGCCAAATATATTGGGGGAACATACAAACAGTACTAAAATTGATCTTGTATAAACTTAAGACAGTTGATAGAATATCAGGTCTTGCTTTAGCATGCATTTTTCTGAAGATTATGACGTCTGAAACTTCGGTCATTATTTAGTGACTTCATGCCTAAATGATTTGCCAGAAAAGTTTTATTTTGCATTTTACAGCACAAACACCAATAAATATCTGCTAAACAAAGCAATGCAGTCTCACAATGAAACTAGACTTACCATTAAAACTTCTCTGCCCTTAAAACTCACATTCATTGAAACAGCATAGAAACCCACATTCAAAGAAAATACATTTTGTCAGTGGTAGATAAAGATGAACTTTGGGATGTTTTCAAATCATAGCCCCTTGCACATGAAACAGCAGACCTGTCACTAGTGGTGTTCCCCAGGGATCTGGCCTGGGACCCCTACAGTTTTGGCATCTACTTCTCAGAGGTCCAGGCAAAGACAAAAGGCCTGTAGCTGACCAACTCTGTGGACGAGTATAAGTTAGGTCCAGTCATTGACTGCCCAAATGATGTTAACATACTGCAAGAGGGTCTCTCAGCAACAAAATGACTGGTGCCAAAGTCGTGGTCTTAACAAACTCAAAAATATATCATACCATTCAGCAAAAAAAATGGCCCTACTGATTACCACATCTACGGCAACCCTCTAAGCACGCAACCTGTAGTGAGAGACCTGGGTACTCATGCTGGCAAAAATCTCACATTTGACCATCATGTAGTGGCAGTGGTCATGAAAACCTTTTACTTGGTTCATCTCATAAGTAAAGGGATTGCATCCAGAAAAAAAGGAGGTTATTACTTCTCTGTCCTCCACTCTCATTAGGCCAATAATTCAGTATAATGCCCTGTCTGGTATGTACCTCTTCAAACACCTGCACCAACTGGAAAGGCCACAGAAATACCTCACAAAGAGAATCCATGGCCTACAACACCTATCCTATGCAGACAGGCTCAAATCACTATCACTACTCGGTATCATACAGATTGATTAGAGGTGATCTGTGGCTTGCCTACAAGGCAATATCAGACCCTGCCCTGCTAGAGATGCTCCACATCAATAAGTCTAATCCCTTGTGCATTACCCGCTCGATGCAGCATCAACACAACCTGCTGGAGAGACAGATTTGTCTGCCAGAGGCCGCCCTGTCTCTGGAATAAGCTTCCCATACTTGTCAAACAGAGTACCTCGCTTACCCTCTTCAAGTGCAACCTTGATGAGTGGATGGGAAACCACAAATATGTCCCAGGGGTTCCACCTGTGTCTCCCACTGACAGAGGCGACAGGTGCTGAATGAGATTTCTTTTGGGGATAAACTCTTGGCTAAGCTTATAAAGGCCCAGGGCTATTAGCCTAGCAACCTCCTATGATCCAGCACAGCGATACCAATCTAGACTCAGCAGGTCTGAATCTAGCTGATGGTATACAAGGCAATGAAAACACAATTTCAAAATGCGGCATAAAAAGCAGTCACGAACAGCAAACATGAAGCAGTAATTCAGTTAAATGCAGTTTAAATGCAGTTAGCAAAGTGCAGTGCTGGCTTAAAATATTCTTAAGTTTTCAGTTTCTTTTCCCCCCGGTGGACAGCTTGGCTTTCAATGCAGATGCACTCCGGACCCCTGGCTAATTTGGTTAGCTAGGAGCGAGTTTGCCTTAAAAACAGCATAGTGTGAAAAATTAAGTACTCCATTTTCTAATCTGCATGTACTATGATTTCTAAACCTCAAAGGCTGACAGGCATGTCTGGAGTATATCCAGATTTGTAGCCATACAACTACCCACAACTGTAAGAATCACAAATACCGAGGTCTTGCCTCAAAAACAGAAAACACTAATTTTGCTTAATGTAACATGTTCTTTCAGCCATTCCATAAATTCTGACTTTCTGGACCCCAACTTTGAGACGAGTCATTTAATTCTAAAGAAAAAATATATTACCGATCAAATAACTACTGAATAAATTGATATTTATTGCGTTATCACCAACAGAAATCGTCAATACACCTCAGACTAAATATCATACTTCTCACATGACTACACTATTATTAGTTTTTAAGTATACGCTTTTTACCAAAAATGCAACAAGAATGACTTTATTTGGCACAGTGATATCAAAACCTTACACTCAAAACACAAACTGGTGTCCACAAAGCAAGAACCGAACGAATACTTTACTTAACGCAATTTATTTTCAACACAATAAAGGCGTTTTAAATCATGCCAATGCAGAAGATTCATCAGAATGTAAGAAAAGTTCGCCAACTTTTAAATTTAAAATAACAGAGTGATGTGGCATAATATCACTTCCTGCAAATCACTCTCATTTAAAATATTAAAAGTGCGATAAAGTAAACAAAAGGGCATGTTTAACCCATCAAATAAAACATCACATAAATCGTGGTAAAAATAATAACTACAGTATACCAGCTAGTCCGTTCCCAGAAGGGAGCACATATAACCCAACAATAACAGTTTACATTCACAAAAGGAACCGCATGAATGTACTACTTATGATCTTGTATTTTAAAATTCTGCTAAAATAAGAACCTAAGATATGACGTGCTTTGGCTCTCTACTTTAGGCCCTTAAAATGCTGCAGTAAACATATCGACTTGTTCCAATACTGTCGCCTAACAAGAAAAAACAATTGCAAAATAATTCATTTCTTGGGAAACACAACCAGTTCCGATCACTCACCGTGTTCATTAGTGAAAACTCCGCACCGAAAAGGAAATTGCTCACTTCCAACTGGCTGGTACGTTATCTAACCCTTGCAAACCATGATAGCGTTATCAACAGAAACATAAGAAATGCTAGAATCTCAAGCCTTTTCAAGTTTAATATAACTGAAAGCACTTTGCTTGTTCTGCCCATGGCTGTGGATGGTCTAGCAACATCCAATGCTTCAATAAATATGCCATCCCAACAACATCGCAGCTCAATTGCAAACTTTTATTATAGACCACTATTGAGAACGATCGCTGAAAATTAAACACGTCCCTATATCAACCGTGATCTCAGCGACCAACATCACAACAAACCACCAAAACCCTGAGTAACAGATCAAATTTTAAAGACCTGGAAATTCTGCACTGCATCATAAACCCAAGTGTCTAAACTGTTCTTCTGATCCCTAACAACATACCTATGAAGCTCGCAAGCAACCAGTCTGCACAAAACAGAATGCAAAAGTGGACCAAAAGCACAACCAGCAACGCTCTCCAAATCGTCTACCTTTACAGACCCGACAAGACACTGGCTTTGCCTCATGAACTCTCTGTAGAGCATGAAGTCTCAAAGTCACCTGCATGTCTCCATGTCCAACACTGGCTTCAGTGACCTGCCACCGACCAGCCAAAAACCACACTCCAACTGACATAGCCAACACCAAGTCAAACCCCAACTCCCAAAGAGACCCCAACCATAGCTGCCCCCAACCAAATATACAAGCCGAATGAGGGAACCCATACATGCGGTTGGCCCCTTTCCCTTTTATTTATTTTTTTATTTTACATTGCACTGTGCATGTGTAACCTCCTCCCTGTGGAATTCACCAAGCTGTTTTATTTAAAAACACACACATGTAATAAATGTTAACATTAGATATTCTGCAAAAGTAGAGTGGCATCTGCCATGTCCCCACTGCTATTCCAGCCAAGAAAAGTCCACCAGCTTGTGAAATGGCCACCGCGGCTCCCTCCAGCCCACAAACCACCACTAAAAGAAGCCAAGACAGATTTTTTTTACTTTCTCATATTTATCTTACCAATATACTCACTGGCATGCTGATATACTCGCCTCACCACTCAGAACACACCAGGAAGCAGGACATACACGGCAGGTGAGAAAGGCAGCCCAATTTGCTCCACGACAATGCCCACCACTCATGAAAGCCCGGTACTAGTCCCCACACTTAAATGAAAAAGTATGCGTAGGTTTTTTTTTTTTTTTAAAAGCTACCCCTCTTCTAAACAAATTGTACTGAAATCAGTATGCCTCCCGACGTCCCTGATCCGGACCTCAACTTAGGACGAAAGGCACAAGCACGAAAAAAAAAAAGGGTCCAACTGTAGACAACATCTTGGAACAAAGAAAACACAGGAATCTTGGTCTTAGAGATAAACCGGTGGTATTACAGGAAGAAACATGTACAATACCTTACCAATTGGGTAGGGAACGGCAGGAAGAGAAGGTAGTTGCTGTGCTGAGCTGACCGGTAATTCGAAACTGGCTGAACGGAACTCCTCGTAGTGTAAAGTAGAGGATCCAGTAGCAGGTAAAATCTCCAGTTCTTCGCAAAAAGAACGAAATACCTGCTGCTGGACCCGCTATTTATTAGGGGCAAACAAAAGAAGCTTGGTTATGGGGTGGAGGTGTTATGCAAGTGGTGGCTCGGAATGCAAGAATCCGATTGGCTGCCACCACTTGCTTAGCAAGAACTTTTCAAACGTTTTTTTTAAAAAATCTTCAATGTGACCTTAATGTTAAAACACACTGAATCGTAACTAGATATGATAAATTACATATTTAGTTACGATTTCAGAGTGTTTTACATTGTTGCAGTAAAATTAGCAGTACATTTTCACCGCTTGTGGAAGCACTCGGGGTGAATGGCTTGAAAACTGTATCTTCTCATGGCGCGCTCGGCCTTAAAGGCACAGGCGCCATGAGAAGGCACTCGGGGTGAATGAGTTAAAAGAAGCACAGGCTAGACAAGCTGCTACGTCGTGGTCTGGGCCTAAACAAGGTAAGCAGTAAGAGTGGAAATCTTTAAGAGGTATTTGTTTCCCACAAGTTAAACAGTTATTCACTTTTTCTGACATCGGCTGAGGCAAGAAAGAGAGTCCCCAACGGGGTACTTAGCTTTTTAGAAGTCTTCGGTAGACGTATTCGGTAGTAGTAATCTCTGGATCTGACCGACCGGCACTTGGGAACAGCTTCTGCTTCGGGCGCCACGCGGCAAGAAAGACTGGGGAAAATGGCGTCAGCTGATGCCTTTATACCCGAAGAACTGCAGCTATGACGTCGGGTGAAGTGCGACACCAGCCGAAGCCAGACCCAGACTTTGGAATCCGGCCGACCGAAGGGCTGCCTGACGACAGGACAACCCATTTGTAAGGACTGCAGATGCATCCTTGAAGGACATCTGTACTATATTCTTCATGTTTCACTGTTCCTGTCATCATATTTGGGTAGATTCCCAAAGCGAAGGATGGCAGGAGGAATTTAGATAGCATTAGGACCAGCTATAAGGCCCTGCAAGACTGCAGTAGCAAAGTCATCTCTGGATTTAGAGAAAACTGGCAGATGGTAAAATGCTTGGTGAAAGTATGTACAGAACTCCAGGTAGCAGCTTCTAGGATGTCCCTGGTAGGGACGCCTCTAAGAAAGGCTGTAGAGGTAGATGCAGCCCTGGTTGAGTGGGGCCCTCTTCCCCTGTGGGATAGGTTTTACATGGTGCTTGTAGCAGAAATGAATGCGAATGGCCTATCCATTTGGAAATGGTTTGCTTTGAAATAGCCTTCCCCTCTGCCCCTGCAGCAAATGCCACCAGCAGTTATTCAGATTTCCTTTGAGGTTTAGTCCTGTCCAAGTAGAATCTAAGTTGTCTGTGCACATCTAATGAGTGGAGTATCCGTTCTCCTTTGTTCTGTGGATTGGGAAAGAAGGTTGGCAAATGAATGGACTGATTAAGGGCCACACTGGATACCACCTTGGGCATGAAGGAGGGATTGGTCCTGAGGGACACCTTGTCTGCATGAAAGATAATGAAAGGCTCTACTGCCATAAGGGCCAGTAATTCAGATACCCTTCTTGCTGAAGCAATTGCTAAAAGGAAAGCTGTTTTCCAAAAAAGGAATTTCAAGTCTGCAGTAGCAGCTGGCTCGAAAGGGGGAAGAGTGAGTTTCTCCAATACAAAATTAAAGTCCCAGGCTGGAGTTGGAGCTCTCCTGGGTGGTCGTAAGTTTTTGGCCCCTCTGAAGAACTGCTTGAGCAGTGGATGAGAGAAGAGAGGAGGTTCTGTTTTATAATGAGCTGAAACGGCTGAGGCATGAATTTTGATGGAGGAGAAGGACAGGGCCTTGTGAAGCATCTCAGTTAAGCATTGTAAAATCTGAGGTAAATTGGGCATTGCTGTGCTCATCCCTTGAGATTGGTCCCAGGCACAGAATCTTATGCATTTTTCAGCATAAGATTTTCTAGCACTAGGCCTCCTTTCCTCTAAAATTATATCCATCACTGGTTTACCGACGGATGCTGAAGGAGAGATTAGGTAATTAGCCAGGCTGCTAGGTTCAGTGTTTGAAGCTGGGGGTGCAGAATCTGGTTCGCCTGCTGAGACAATAGGGTAGGAGTCTGAGGCAGGTGCCATAGGGCCAACAGTGACACACTGCGCAAGAGGGGGTACCAGTGTTGGCATGGCCAGTCTGGTGCAATCAAAATCGTCCTTGGTTTGTCTTGTTTAATCTTTAGTAGCACTTTGGAGAGCAGAGGCAGAGGAGGAAAGGCATAAAGGGACAGGCATAAACGGACAGGTTTTTCCAGCTGAAGGACACAGCATCCACTTTCCAAGTTTGTTCGTGGGGAGTCCTTGTGCAAAAGTTGTCCAATTGATAGTTCTGGGGGGAGGCCAGCAGGTCTATATCTGGGCTCCCCCATTTGCTTGTCAACATGTCGAAAATCCTTGGTTCCAGTTTCCACTCACGTGGGTCCATGAGGTTTCTGCTTAGTTCGTCTGCCAGTGTATTTAGTTTTCCTGGCAAGAATTGAGCTTGTAGATGCACTTGGTAGCTCAAGGCTGGGTTCCACAATGCCATGGCTAGTCTGCAGAGGGGGGTAAGAATGTGTACCCCCCTGCTTGTTTGTGTACCACATAACAGTGGTGGTGTCCGTCTTTACCATTAATTGTCCTGGAAGAATGTGGTCCTTGAAGGTTGTCAGAGCATTCTGTACAGCTAACATTTCTTTCTGATTGATATGCAAGTGCATTCGATTTGGGTTCCATTTGCCCTGAATGCGCTTCCCTGCCAGGTGAGCCCCCATGCATAGTCTGATGCATCTGTTAGGGTTTGGGCGGCAGGGGGTAGTGTGAATGGTAATCCCTTGTTTTGGTGACAGGCCTCTGCCCACCAAAGAAACTCTAGGCGCAGGCAAGGTATGACAGGAATTCATTGCTTCTAGATCCTGAGAATGTTGACACCATAGGCTTTTCAGATACCATTGTAGTTTCCTCATATGCAGTCTTGCATATGGAATTAGAAGAATGCAGGAGGCCATGAACCCCAAGGCTTGTAGAATTTGCCTTGCAGATAGCAGGGTTTTTGTGGCCACTTGTTTGAAGTAGGTTGTCAAATGAATTTGTTTCTCTAGCGTAAGGAAAGCCATCTGGGAAGCTGTATTCAAGCGTGTTTCCAAGAATATAACTTGTTGACAGGGTACCAGGTGTGATTTCTTTTCATTTATGGTGTACCCCAGACAGGTTGGCACCCTTTGTACAAATGCCAGATGATTCAAAAGTATGTCCTGGCTTTCTGCCTGAATTAGACAATCGTCCAGGTATGGGTATATTTGAATACTTCTTTGCCTGCAAAATGCAATGACTGGAGCTAGGCACTTTGTAAATACCCTGGGTGCAGCAGATAAGCCAAAGAGCAGTGCAGAGAACTGATGGTACGTGTAAGCCTGCTTTGAAGCGTAGGTATCTTCTGCAAGATTCCCTGATTGGGATGTGCAGGTATGCTTCCTTTAAATCTAGTGTTGCCAACCAGGCGTCTTTGCCTAGCATAGGGAGCAACTGGAGAAGAGTCAGCATCTTGAATGAAAGGTGTTTAGAGTAAACAGGTCCAGGATAGGACACCATGAATTGTCTTTTCTGGATACCAGGAAAAGTCTCTAGTAGAAGCCTTGTCCCTTTTCCTCTTCTGGTACCAATTGAATAGCCCCCATGGTTAAGAGAGAAAATACCTACTTTTGGGCCTCTGCCCACTGATTTGGGAGTAGGTCTGGTCACCCGCTTGGTGTTGGTAACGTGTGGAAGTGAAATCTGTATCCCTGGGACACTATATTTAAAACCCATTTGTCCTGGGTAATGAGTTCCCAGTTCTTTGCATGAAGAGCAATCTTTTCCCCCAAAGGGGCAGTCAGTTAGAAGTGCTTGTCAGTTTTAAAAAAAAGTCATTGACCCCAGATTTGAAAGTGGAGGCCCCCAACTGCTTAGTGCTGTGCGTACCCTGGGAGTGAAGCCTGGGAGCTCTGCTGGATCTGGGTTTGGACTGAGAAGATCTGGAAGAGGCAGGAAAGGACCAATTCTTGGAAGGCTAATGCCTACTAAACCTTAGAGGTTGTACTTACAAAAATTCTTTAACAGTTTGCATAGATTTAGCTTTTTCCTCCATCTTTTTAAGAACTTCTGCCTTGTTGCCAAACAGGCGGTCCTGGTTTAAGGGAGCATCCAGTAATTTCACTTTAACATGATCTGGCAAGGACTGCTCCTTAAGCCAGTCATGCCTTCTAAGTACAGACCCAGTGACAGCAGCCATGCAAGATGCAGCTAATGAATCAAAACCACATTGCAAAGTATGTTTTCCAACTTGTTCAGCTGAATGCAGTAAATCCTGTAAATCCTTATTTTCAGCACAAACTGGCAGTTTAAGGCCCTAATGGCCAAAGTTGCAGAAGTGTATACCTTCTTACCCCATCTATCCAGTGCCCTGGAATCTCCATCAAGAGGGGGTAGGGTTTTTGGCAGTAATAGCTTTAATGCCCTTGGGTCCCTGTGAAATAGTCTCAGGATCCGCAGTAGGATTTTTAAAAATGAACTTATGAGAGTCAGGGACCCTGTAATATCTATCAGGTTTCTGGGAGCAGGAGGTAGAGAGTCAGGGGCCAGGCTATATTCAGAAAAGGCATCATCAACAATGTCTAGTACAGGAGGTATGGCTAAAGACCTATGCTGGGGTAGGAGTAAGAAATCCCCAAGCCTCTTTTTAGAATCATAGAAATCCTTACATTCCCAACGAAAATGCTCTCTGAGGGAATGCAAGGTTTCACCAAAAGAAAAATCCTCCAGGGGGGGATGCAGAGGGAATACAGTCCTCAGCATCAGAATTCTCATAGGCAGATAAGGGTAAATCCCAGTCAGAGGAAAAGTACAGCTTTGTACCTACCATAAATGTAGATGTCCGATAGGTATGCATCTGCAGGCCTTACATATGGGTTGTCCTGCCTCAGGCAGCCCTTCGGTCGGCCGGATTCCAAAGTCTGGGTCCGGCGTCGGCTGATGTCGCCCTTTTCCCCGACGTCAGAGCGCCTGGGGTATAAAAGCGTCAGCCGACGCCATCTTCCTCAGTTTTTCTTGCCACAGATGCCAGGTGCCCTCTACGGAAGGCTAAATTTTGGAGAGATGAAAAAATTCCAAACATGCACAGCAATAAAAAACAAATACACCATAAAAGATAACCCCAGCTAGCTAAAAAGAGGTATAGGTACCCAAAGAATACCACAGAGGGGTAGGAGGGAGGGAAAACCTGACTGCAGATGCATACCTATCGGACATCTACATTTATGGTAGGTACAAAACTGTACTATGTCCTTCAAGGATGCATCTGCAGTCCTTACATATGGGTAGAATACCATAGCCAAGCTGGGGGTGGTAGGACCTAAGAACAGGATGGTGTAGCTAACATGCCCTGCAGGACTGCAGTAGCAAAGCCTGCTCTGGATCTGGAATATAAAGGCAAGTTGTAATGCTTAGAAAATGTATGCACAGAGCTCCATGCAGCAGCTTCTAAAATGTCCTTAGTAGCCACCCCTCTTTAAGAAGGCTGTGGAGGTGGCTGTTGCTCTGGTGGAATGAGGCCTGATGTTAGCTGGCACAGCTTTTCCATGAAAAGAGTAACATAATCGAATGCAATTTCCTATCCATTTTGAAATTGTCTGTTTGGAAATTGCTTTTCCTTGTACACCAGCAGCATATGCTACAAAGAGTTGGTCAGTTTTTCTGTAAGTCTTAGTTCTGTCCAAGTAGTAGCGCAACTGTCTGTGAATGTCCAGGGTATGCAGAAGTTTCTTTCCTTTATTTTGTGGATTTGGAAAGAAGGTAGGCAGGTAGATAACTTGGTTCAGTGAGACCCTGGATACCACCTTTGGCATGAATGAAGGATTGGTTCTCAAAAGACTCTGTCCTGATGGAAAATGAGAAATGGTTGTACTGCCATGAGGGCCTGTAACTCAGATACTCTTCTTGCTGAGGTTATGGCCAGAAGGAAGGCAGTCTTCCAAGACAGGAATTGTAGTTCTGAAGATGCTGCTGGTTCAAAGGGAGGTAGAGTTAATTTTTCCAACATGAAGTTAAGGTCCCATGTAGGCACTGGAGGTTTCCTTGGAGGGTTGATGCTTTTTATCCTTCTTAGAAACTGCCTTAGCAGAGGATGAGAAAATACAGGTGGATCAGTGTTGTACTCTGCTGAAATTGCTGAAGCATGAATTTTTATGGAAGAATAAGAAAGGCCATTATGGAGCATTTCAGACAAGTATTCAAGGATATGTGGAATGCTCATCACTGTCGGATCTTGACCCTTTGCAGTGCTCCAGGTACGAAATCTTTTCCATTTTGCTCAATATGCCTTTCTTGTGGAAGGCCGCCGAGCTTCCATGATGATATCCCTTACCCTCTTGGATAGTTTATCCTGGCGAGGAGTCAAGGTATTTTCCAGGCTGTCAGCTGCAAGGTTTTTAGGCTGGGGTGCAGAGTTTTGTAATTGTGCTGTGCCAGAAGAAGTGGCCATTGTGGTAGAGGCCACGGTTTTGTGCATGACATGCTCTTTAACAGTGGGTACCAGTGTTGTCTTGGCCAGTCCGGAGCTATCAGAATCACTTTTGGTTGCTCTGTCCTGACCTTCAGTAAGACCTTGGTCATTAACGGTAGAGGTGGGAATGCATATACTACTGTTAGAGCATTCCAGCTGAAGGAGAGGGTGTCCACTTTCCATGCTTGAGGATGGTATGTCCTTGTGCAAAATTTCTTCAGTTGATGGTTGTGGTGGGAGGCAAAAAGATCTATGTCTGGCCTTCCCCATGATTGTGCTATCTGAAGAAAAATGTCTGGGTGCAACATCCATTCGTGTGGATCCATGATGTTTCTGCTTAGGCTGTCCGCCAGTACATTGTCCTTTCCTGGTACAAACTGGGATTGCAGCTCTATATTGAGTTTTAGGGAAAGTTCCCAAAGATTCATTGCCAGCCTGCAAAGAGGGCAGGAATGGGTACCTCCTTGCTTATGTACCACATAACTGTGGTATTGTCTGTCTTTATTAGCAGGTGACCTTGATGCAGGAAGTGTTCGAAGGCCTCGATTGAACGTATCACTGCCAGCATTTCCTTTTGGTTGATGTGCAGGCGCAATTCCTTTTGTGTCCATTGCCCTTGAATGCATCTGCCCTCCATGTGCGCTCCCCATCCATGGTCTGAGGCGTCCGTTGTAATGGTTTGGCTGATATGTGGCTTGCTGAAAGGCAGACCCTTGTTTGACTGGCTTGCTTGTGCCCACCACAGAAATTCCTTTTGAAGGCATGGAATGAGGGGGATCAAAGCTTCTAGGCTGTGACTGTGTTAAGACCATAGACTCCTTAGGTACCATTGTAGTTTCCTCATATGCAGCCTTGCTTGTGGAATCAGAAGAATGCAAGATGCCATGAAGCCCAGGGCCTGCAGGATTTTCCTTGCAGTCAGCTGGGTTTGTGTTGTCAGATTTCTGAAATAATCCGGTAATTGTTCTTGTTTTTCTTCTGTGAGAAAAGCCATTTGGGTGTTTGTATCCAGTTTTGCACCCAGGAAAATTATTCGTTGGGATGGAACAAGTCTTGATTTCTGAATGTTGACTGTGTATCCCAAGGCCTGTAGTAGGCGAATGGCATAGTTCAAGTGTTTTACCAATGTTTGTTGGCTGTCCGCTTGTATAAGGCAGTCGTCCAGGTATGGGTATATTTGAATCCCCTGAAGTCTGCAATGTGCAATTACTGATGCCAGGCATTTCGTGAATACTCTGGGCGCAGTAGATAAGCCAAAGGGCAATGCTGAGAATTGATAATGCTCTGAACCTGCAAGAAATCTGAGATGTCTTCTGCAACTTTGTCTGATAGGGACATGCAGGTATGCCTCCTTGAGGTCTAGAGTTACCAGCCAGGACCCCTTGCCCAGCATGGGAAGGCGTTGCTATAAGGTCAGCATTTTGAATTTTGGCACGATGAGATAAGTATTCAGTGCGGACAAGTCAAGAATAGGCCTCCATTGCTTTTCTTTTCTTGGAACAAGGAATAGTCTGGAATAAAATCCTTGGCCTTGTTCTGTGAAAGGAACCTTTTCTATTGCCTTCATTTGTAGTAGGTTGGAAATTTGCTTGAAAGCCTCTGCCCTTTGATTTGGTGGCAGGTTTGGCATGCCTTGTCTTTTTGGTAATGTATGAAAATGGAATCTGTATCCTTTGTCTATTATTTGCAGTATCCATTTGTCCTTTGTAATACTGTGCCAATTTTCTGAGAATAAAGATAGCTTTCCGCCCAAAGGTGCTTCCAATTGAGCCCTGGTTGGCGGAGTCAATGTCAAGTCATTGAGATTGTCCTTGCGCAGTAGTTGTAGGTCCTGCACTACCTCTCTGGTTAGGAGGCTGCCATTGACGTCCTCTGTAGGAGCCTCGAGCTTGCCCTCTACCTCTGGCACGCCTGTTTTTGCCTCTTTGAAATCTGTCTGTGTCTGGAAAGGACCAATTCTTAGAAGGCCAATTTCTGCTGAATCTTGGTGGTTGGGCCTGGAGAAAATCTTTGACTGTTAGTATTGATTTAGCCTTTTCCTCAAATTTCTTTAAGACCTCTTGAGCCGTGGAACCAAATAACTTTTGTTTTTCCAGTGGTGCATCCAGAAGCTTTGCTTTAACATGATCTGGCAGTGTTTGTTCCTTCAGCCAAGCATGTCTACGTATGACTGCACCTGTCATTGCTGACCTACATGAAGCTTCCAATGCATCATAACCACACTGTAAGAAATGGTTGCTAACCTGCTGGGAGTTATGCACCAGATCCTGAAGCGCCTTGCAGTCTAGGGGTTCAGGCGAGGTTAGTTTTTTATGCAATTCATCTAACAGATACTCTTAATACTGTATCATATGGAATTGACAATTTAATGCTCTCATAGAAAGTGTGGAAGAAGTATACACTTTTTTACCCAATCTCTCTAAAGCCCTGTATTCCCTTTCAGAAGGAAGTGGATTCTTAGTAGTGGTGGTTGTAACCCCTTTAGGGCCCTGGGAAATGGTTTCTGGGTCAGCAGAGTGGCCCTTGTAAAGGAATAGATGTGAGTCTGGGACCCTGTAGTACCTGTCGGGTTTGACAGGAGCCGGAGGAAGGGAGTCAGGGGAAATACTAGACTCAGAGTACACATCTTCTATAACATTTAAAACAGGAGGAATAGCCAAAGGTCTATGCTGAGGTAAATGCAAAAAAGTCCTTAACCTCTTCCTGGAATCAGAGAATTCCTGGCCTTGCCATTTGAAATGCTCTCTCATGGAGTGAAGGATCTCCCCAAAGGAAAACTCTTCAGGGGGGGAGGCCGAGGGAACAGATTCCTCTGCATCAGAATCCTCGTAGGCCGGAAGGGCCTCCTCCTGGTAGTCTGAATGGGCAGAGTCATCTGAGGCCTCATCAGAAGACTGGGGATCTGCCTGCTCAACCCTTTGCCTTTTGCCTGGAGGTGGTTGAGAGCCCCTGTCTGGATGTGGCCGAGAGCCCCTGATTAAGGAAATAAGGTCTTCAGCCAAACTTAAAATTTGTGAACCGGTAGAGGATCCCTGAGGAATAGCCTTGGGAGAGAGAGATTTTGGCTGTTTAGCAGCTTTAGCGCGTGTAAAGGCCTTAATGGACATGGATACAGGAGGCCTGGCTGCCCCACGTGCTGGAGTAGTTTTATCAACAGAAATGGTGTCGGATATTTCCTGAGCACCGGTTTCAGATGGAAATTCTATGACCGACCCAGTGGTGGCCTCCGGTACCGAAGTTACCGGCTGTGCGGTGTCGTCGGTCGGAAGCAGTAGAGATTCGGCTTCAGTAGAGACCGAGACACTCACGGTAGGCCTAGGCATGGAGTCGGCCGAAACCGCGGACCGCGTGTGACGGTCCTTATCCTTTCGTTTTTTGGGTAAATGAGCTGTCGGAAGCTCCGACGGCATGATATAACAGAAAATTTCCCCCAAAAATTCCTCTGCAAACTCTGCCCGACGCCTAAGAGTGCGTTTATTGAAGGAAGCCACAGGCTGTACAGGCCGAGACGTCGTGGTCTGGGCCTAGGCAGGGTAAGCAGTAAGAGTGGAAATCCTTATGAGGTATTTGTTTCCCACAAGTTAAACAATTATTAACTTTAACCGTTTGATCTGACATCGGCTGAGGCAAGAAAGAGTCCCCAACGGGGTACTTAGCTTTTTTGAAGACTTCGGTAGCTGAAATCACAGGAGCTGGCCAACCGGCACTGGTGAACTGCTTCTGCTTCGGGCACCACGCGGCAAGAAAGACTGAGGAAGATGGCGTCAGCTGACGCTTTTATACCCCAGGCTCTGACGGGGAAAGGGCGACATCAGCCGACGCCGGACCCAGACTTTGGAATCCGGCCGACCGAAGGGCTGCCTGAGGCAGGACAAAGTACAGTTTTGTACCTACCATAAATGTAGATGTCCGAACTGGATAGCATCTGCAGTCATAACAAGTGGGTTGTCCTGTCGTCAGGCAGCCCTGCAGTCGGCCGGATTCCAAAGTCGGGTCCGCTTCGCTGATGTCGCACTCCACCGACGTCATCTCTGTTGGTCTTCGGTATAAAAGCATCAGCCGGCGCCATTTTCCTCAGTGTTTCTTGCCCCAGATGCCAGTAGCCCTCTTGCAGGCTAAAATTTGGATAGATGCCAATGTTTCCAAATAGATAGAGGTAAACACAGCAATAAGCATATATGTACATATATACAAACAAATATACCATAAAGACTCCCCAACAGCTAGCTATTAGGAGGGTAAACACCCTAGGAGTACCACAGAGGGAAGGAGGGAGGGTAATCCTGACTGCAGATGCTATCCAGTTCGGACATCTACATTTATGGTAGGTACAAAACTGTACTATGTCCTTCATGGATGCATCTGCAGTCATAACAAGTGGGTAGAATACCTTAGCCAACTAGGGAGGAGGATAAAAGTAGATTATGGTGTGTTTAGGATCCCTTGCAGTACAGCAGTGGCAAACCCTGCTCGGGATCTGGAATATAGAGGTAAATTATAATGCTTGGCAAATGTATGCACGGAGGTCCAAGTAGCCGCCTCAATAATGTCTTTGGTTGCCACTCCTCGTAAGAAGGCTGTGGTAGTGGCTGTTGCCCTTGTAGAATGAGGTCTTATGTTCTGTGGAATTGGTTTTCCATGGAAGGAGTAACAGTATCGTATGCAATTTCCTATCCATTTGGAGATTGTCTGTTTGGAAATAGCTTTTCCTTCCCTTCCTGTTGCATAGGCTACAAAAGTTGGTCAGTCTTTCTGCTATTTTTGTTCTGTCCAAGTAGTAGCGTAGCTGTCTATGTACATCCAAGGTATGCAGTATTCTTTCCCTCTGTTTTGTGGGTTGGGAAAGAAGGTAGGTAGGTGGATTGCCTGGTTTAAAGACACTCTGGATACCACCTTGGGCATAAATGTAGGATTAGTCCTCATGGACACTCTATCTTGGTGGAAGATTAGGAAGGGTTGCACTGCCATTAAGGCCTGTAGTTCTGAAACCCTCCTTGCTGAAGTAATTGCCAGTAGGAAAGCAGTTTTCCATGACAGGTGTTGTAGGTCTGCTGTTGCTGCTGGTTCAAAGGGTGATAGTGTCAACTTTTCTAGCACAAAGTTTAAATCCCAAGCTGGTAATGGTGGTTTCCTTGGAGGTTTTACATTCTTGATTCCTCTGAGGAACTGCCTGAGCAAAGGTGCGAAAAACAGGTGGATCAAAGCTGTATTCTGCTGAAATAGCTGATGCATGTATCTTGATGGAGGAGTAGGACAGGCCTGAATGAAGAAGTTCGCCAGATACTCCAGAATGCTAGGCATATCTATGTTTGACACATCTTTTCCTCTTTCCGTACTCCAAATGACAAACCTTTTCCATTTTCCAGCATAGTTCCTTCTTGTTGAAGGTCTGCGTGCTTCAAGAATAATGTCTTTAACTCTTTGGGAAAGTTCTGGATTAGCTGCTGCTATGTGATGTTCCATGCAGTCAGTTGCAGCGTTTTAGGTTTGGATGTATGATGCTGTAGTTGTTCTGAGTTAACATCAAAGGCATCAGGGTATTGGCCACATATTGTTCGAGACATGCTCTTCAGTAGTGGGTACCAGTGTTGTCTTCGCCAGTTTGGAGCTATCAGGATTATCCTTGGACGTTCTTCCTTGATTTTTAGTAGTACCTTGTGTATCAAAGGAAGAGGTGGGAATGCATATGCTGTTAGGCCTTTCCAGTTGAAGGAGAGTGAGTCCACTTTCCATGCTAGTGGGTGGAATGTCCTTGTGCAGAATTTTTTGCGCTGGTGATTGAGAGGTGATGCGAATAGGTCTATCTGTGGCATTCCCCATTTCTTCGAGATGGTCTTGAAGATGTCCGTGCAGCTTCCATTCGTGGGCATCCGTGGTTCTGCTTAATATGTCTGCTAGAGTATTGTCTTTCCCCGGTACAAATATTGCCTGTAACTGAATGTTGTAGCTGAGTGCCAGGGTCCACAGCTCCAAGGTCATTCTGCATAGGGGGTATGAATGAGTGCCTCCCTGTTTGTTGATGTACCACATGACTGTGGTGCTGTCTGTCCTTATCATCAACTGGCCCTCTGAGAAATGGTTTGAACTTTTGGATTGCCAGTTTCACTGCCAGCATTTCTTTTAGATTGATGTGCAGGTGAAGTTGATCCTGTGTCCACAATCCTTGCACGCATTTGTCCAGCATGTGGGCCCCCCATCCTAGGTCTGAAGAGTCTGTTGTGATGGTCTGGCTTGGTTGACATCTGCGAAAGGGTAGGCCTGGGTTTGACTGGCATGCCTGAGCCCACCATAGGAACTCCTGTTTTAAGCATGGAATTAGTGGGATTTCTGTTTCTAGACTGTGTCTGTGTTGGGACCATAAATTCTTTAGGTACCACTGTAGTTTCCTCATATGTAGTCTGGCAAATGGGACCAAGATTATGCATGATGCCATGAAGCCCAAGGCCTGCAGAACTTTTCTTGCTGTTAACTTGTTCAGTTTTGTTAGTGCCAAGAAGTAAAGAGGAAGTTCTTTTGTTTTCTGTAGTGAGGGATGCTATTTGTTGTACTGTCTCCAATTCCGGGCGCAAGAATGTCCTTGTTTGGGATGGTATCAGCCTTGACTTTTGTAAATTGACTGTGTATCCCAGTCCTTGTAGCAAGTAAATGACCCTTTGTAAATCTGTTGTCAGCTTGCTTTTGTTGTCCCCTTGTAGCAGGCAGTCGTCCAGGTATGGGTAAATTTGAATTCCTGTAGTCTGCAATGGCGTTACTGATGCCAGGCATTTTGTGAATACTCTGGGCAGTAGATAAGCCAAAGGGCAATGCTGAGAATTGATAGTGCTCTGATCCTGCAAGAAATCTGAGGTATCTTCTGCAGATTGGTCGAATGGGGACGTGCAGGTATGCCTCCTTGAGATCTAGAGTTACCAGCCAAGACTCCTTGCCCAGCATGGGAAGAAGTTGCTGTAGGGTCAGCATTTTGAATTTTGGGACAATGATGTATGTATTTAAGGTGGACAGGTCGAGAATTGGTCTCCAACTTTTTCCTTTCTTGGAACTAGGAATAGTCTGGAGTAGAACCCTTTCCTTGTTCTGCTGTTGGCACTCTTTCCACAGCTCTCATGTTTGCTAACTCCATTATCTGGCGTAGAGCCTCTGTTTTTGATTTGGAGGTAGATTTGGCATTCCTCTTTTGACTGGTAAAGTGTGGAAGTGAAACCGGTAACCTTGATCTATGGTTTGTAAAATCCACTTGTCTTTTGTTATGTAGTGCCAGTTCTTTGAAAATAAGGTTAACTTTCCGCCTAGAGGAGCTGCTATTTGTTCCCTGGTAGGATTTAGGATTAAGTCACTGTGGTTGTGCTGATGTAGTGGCAGTGGCTGTGTCTGTGCCTCTGTTGTTACCTTGCCACTGTCGTCCTCTGTAGGCACCTCCTCTGGATTGGTTTCTGCCTCTGGAACGTCTATTCCTGCCCCTTTGAAATTTTGTGGAGTCAGGAAAGGACCAATTTTGGCAGGCCAGTTCCTGCTAAACCTTGGGGTTGAACCTGCAAGAAATCTTTAACAGTTTGAACAGATTTTGCCTTTTCTTCCATTTTCTTCATAACCTGCTGGGCAGGTGTACCAAACAAACTTGTCTTGTCCATAGGAGCATCTAGCAACTTAGCTTTAACATGATCCGGTAAAGCTTGTTCCTTTAGCCATGCATGCCTTCTTATCACTGTGCCTGTCATGGCTGATCTAAATGAAGCCTCCAGTGCATCATAGCCACATTTTAAGGAATGGTTGCTAACCTGTTGTATGTTATTTACCATCTCTAATACATATTTCTTATCAAGAGATTCATCAGTGGTTAGTTTTTAGTTAACTGATCAAGCATAAACTCTTGGTATTGTATCATGTGAAACTGACAGTTTAAAGCTCTAGCTGAGAGAGTAGCTGAAGTGTAGACCTTTTTACCCCATCTGTCTAGTGACCTTGCTTCCCTTTCAGAAGGAATAGGGTTTTAGCTGTGGTCGCTACTGCCTTGGGACCCTGGGATATAGTTTCTGGGTCTGCAAGTGGGGCCTTGTAAAGGTGGTGATGAGTATCTGGCACCCTGTAAAATCTGTCTGGTTTGGCAGGGGCTGGCGTGAAAGAATCTGGAGCGGAGCAAACATCATTGAAAGCATCATCCACCACAGAGAGAACAGGAGGTATAGCTAAGGGCCTGTGCTGTGGGAGGTGCAGAAAGGTCCTAAGTCTTTTCTGGAGTCTGAAAATCCTGTTGCTGCCATTGGAACTGTTCTCATGGCATGCAAGGTTTCCCCAAAGGAGAATTCTTCTGGTGGGAAGCAGCTGGAATGGATTCTTCAGCATCAGAATCTTCAAAATTGGAGAAGGGAGCCTCAGGCTGGTCAGTTATGTCTGATTCATCAGCAGAATCATCAGAAGACACTGGCTCAGGAGCTCTGCCCTAGGTCTCTTCTCTGGGGGCTGAGAGGCCCTGTCTGGGTGAGATTGAGATCCTCTAATTAAAGAAATTAAATCTTCTGCCAAAGAAAGCATTTGAGAACTAGAAGAGGGCCTGGATGTGGGGGTTTAACAGGCACTGATTTAGTAGTCTTGGCTGCTTTAGCCCTGGCGAAGGCCTTAATGGACATGGCAGCTGGAGGCCTAGCAGCACCACGTGCTGGGGTAGAGACATCCAAGGGGATGGTGTCTGATAAGTCAACCACCGTAGTGGGTAAAATTTCTGAGGTCGATTCAAGAGTTGTAGCAGGGGCCTCAGTTGTAAGAATAGGTTCAGCTGTACTTTGAGCAGTATTCTCGGTTTCGGCGAAACCGAGACACTCATGATTTGCTTTACCGTGGTTTCGGCGAAACCGCGGACCGCGAGTGTCGGTCTTTATCTTTGCGTTTTTGGGGTAGTCGGAGGATCCGGCGGCATAATGTACGCAAAATCAGAACCGAAAAACTGTTCTGCAAACTCCGACCGGCCTAAGCGTTGTCGGTTGAAAGAGGCACAGGCGAACAGGCTGCTACGTCGTGGGCTGGGCCTAAACAAGGCAGACAGTAAGAGTGGAAATCTTTATGAGGTATTTGTTTCCCACAGGTTAAACAATTGTTAACTTTTTCTGACATCGGCTGAGGCAAGAAAGAGTCCCCAACGGGTACTTAGCTTTAGAAGTCTTCGAAGTAGTATTCGGTAGAAGTAATCTCTGGATCCGACCGACCGGCACTTGCGAACAGCTTCTGCTTACGCGGCAAGAAAGACTGGGGAAAATGGCGTCGGCTGATGCTTTTATACCCGAAGACCAACAGAGATGACGTCGGGTGGAGTGCGACATCAGCCGAAGCCGGACCCGGACTTTGGAATCCGGCCGACTGCAGGGCTGCCTGACGACAGGACAACCCACTTGTTATGACTGCAGATGCATCCATGAAGGACATCCCATATGCAAGGACTGCAGATGCATCCTTGAAGGACATCAGAAAATTCAGAATCCTGGTCAGAAGTATCATAAGCAAACTCAGTCCTAGGTCTCTTAGAGGGGGGAGATTGGCTTCCCCTAATTAAAGTAATAAGGTCTTCAGCCATTCTTATTTGTTTTTTAGGCATAGAGGCCTGGTCATGCGGTCTGGGTGTCAGGTTTCTAGGCATGGTTTGAGTTTTAGGCCTTGAAGAAGAAGATGGCGGCGGTTTAATACGCAAGTCAGTAGGCCTGAATACACCCTCAGAAGCCAGTGCCTGGCACAGCGGCTCCGGACGCATCCAAGGTAGAGACATCCGCAGGTTCCACAGTTGAAGCATCTCGCGGCATACCGGACTCCGAATGGGTCTCAATAGAGGCCTGCGAATCTGAAGTAGTGGGTATCAGGGGCTGCGAAAGCGCCTCACTGAGTACCAGCGAACTGGCGACTGGCTTAGGAGAATCGTCGTTGGCAGCTTTGGACCTCGGCGTCCTGTCTCTATCTTTGCGTTTTTTTGGAATGTCGGTAGTCGTATGGCTTACCGAAGACATATCGTGATAATTGAACCGAGCACCAAAATATTTAGAAGCATAAATATACCGATGACTGATAGGTCGTGGTTTAAATAAGGCACAAAAATGACAGCGAGGTACGTTATGGTCAGGACCTAGGCAAGGAATACAGTACGAATGAAAATCTTTTTAAGATGCTTTCCACAAGTAATGCAATTATTTACTTTTACTGACATCGGTTAAGAGCAAGAAAAAGTTTCCCCAATGGGGTACTTAGCTTTTAGTTGAAGACTTCGGTTCTGAAACCTGAAAATGAAAATTTCAGGAGTCTGCCGACAGGCACTTGCAAACTGCTTCTGCTTCGGGCACCGCACGGCAAGAAAGACTGATGTAATGGCATCGGCTGCATGTTTTATACCCCTGATGACCTGATGTCACGGAAGAAGGGACAGCAACCGACACAGGACCCAAGACTTTTGTTAATCAGGCCAACTGAGGGCTACTGCAAGCAGATAACCCGAATGTGCTAACTGCAACAGTGAAACACTAAGAATATAATTAACTGAAACTGTATCATTGGGGGTTAACCAAGTGAATGCCTTAACCCTCTACCATATGGTTCAATTAAATGGCTTGCTAGCCAAAGCAAACTCTTCATCCTGTGTCTTACAGATGGGAATAAAGGTACTAAGCTGGGTACAGCCACACCCACTAATGCATCCTTCAGGAAAGAACATCTTCTGAATGCAAGTTGTCATAACTGTGTGGATCATTTTTTTCCAAGTCATATCTTTCATGTCAACACTAACTGTAAAACTTGTCAGAGAAATACATAAAATATGGTAGGGTGCAACTTTAAATGACATGCTTTCTGTGCAACACAAATGCTACTTGCAAGGATATGTCAATAAGGTGCATTATTTAACTTGTACGATTTACGAGAAAGCAGCATGTACATAAACTCCAGGAAAAAAATGAATGTCTATAGACTCTCAGGAGATGGGGATACTAGTATAGCTGTCAAAACATGTTTCATCTTTTTTTTTTCAAAATTTTAAATGTACAGCGAAACATTATACAGTAATCAGCTGCGTGAACTATTTAAAATGTATCAGAAATATATCAGCTATGCAGTCAGCTTCTTGGTTCATTGGATCAATGACCATCTCACACCAGTTTAAGTCGAGCAATATACTTGCAATAACATTCTATACGGAGACAGACCTCCTGGAATTACAGCTGGAAAACCTCCTGAAGCATCCACAATGGGGAGCTCAGTCATGCCCCAAGTGTTCTTCTCTTCTAATTGTCAAGAGCTTGTTTTTAGGTTAAGCTTACTAAACCATTTATTTATTTGACATTTGATTACTGAGACAGTCTGGCTGGGCCAGAAGTGTCCATTTTCATTGGAGGCCCAGGAAGAAAAGCTCCAAAAACAACATTACATACACATTCCAAAACTTTAGAATAACAGTTCATTGCATCAACAGAGAAGTATGGTATTTACACAGAATTATAATCATTGGGAATTTCTTAAGACAGTAAAAAAATAAAATTATGGCAAATGTAGTTGAAAATACTAGTGACCACAAATGTAAATAAGAGTTAAAAAAAAAAATTGCACTTTATCTGCTTTTACTGTATTTGTGTTTCCTCCTACTTTATTTTGCTTTGTCTCTTAAAGTACTCAATTTTATTTATTCTGCTGCATTTATTACTGCTTGGTAGCAGCCTGATTATAAACTGTAACTGTTATTCTAAATCTTTTGGTTTAAGCACTTTGGTTTCATACCGGTTGTTTTACATTAAGGTTTGTGGTCTGCACTGTTGTGGCAGGACAGGTAGCTTACACCCTTCTAAGCTGGGAATTGCTGATTGAAGGCTCAGTTGTCTTGCTATTCTAAAAGTGTATTAGTTCTGGTTTAAGCACTTGGGCTTCAGGCCAGTTATTCTACATTAAGAAGGTTTGTGGTCTGCACTCTTGTGGAAGGAGAGGTTGGATTCTGCCCTTCTGAGCTAGGAATTTCTTGTCACAGGCTTATTGTGCCTGCTTATTTGAACTGTTTCTTTCTGAAATTGGTAGGCTTTGTGTTGCTGTAGCATAGGACCAGATTAAGGCCTGCAGAATCTAGCTTTGTTTGTATAACTTGAGCACTGATCTAGGCCATTTTTTTTGGAGAAGGTTCCCCTGCACCCTTGTAGCAGGAGTGTGCAGTCAGAACTTGTCTGACTGAAGACTGCTGGAACAGGGCTCAGTTTTGAGCTTTTTTCTGGTTAGTTGGGTAACTTGTTTAAATCAGTTTGTTCATTTTCTTTTGTTCTTTCTATATATATATATATATATATATATATATATATATATATATATATATATATATAAATAAAATTAAAAATAATTATCCTTAATTCATCCGCTTTTACTGTATTTGTGTTTCTTCCTACTTTATTACTAGGGGCATTGGCTACAACTCTAAATTGACATACATAACAATAAGCATCCTTTCCTGTGCTTTTAAAGTGTTTTCTTTTATTAGATCTGCTTTATTTTCTAAAAAAAAAAAAAACTCTATTCCTGCCTTTCTAAGCTAGTATAGTCCAGTTTTCAGGTTAGTGCTGAATTCAGGGCTGTATTACAAATCTTTGTGTTTGCCCATACCTTACTTGGCTAGAAGGAAGTTTCTCTGTTCTCCTGTGAAAGAGGGGAGCTTTGAGCAGCCTATCTGTTCCTGGAGGAGTGGTTTCAGCCCAGAAATTAGAAGTTTATTGGCCATTTTGGGCTAATTTCCAGCTCTTTCATTTCCCTGCTATAAAAACTGCATTTGCCCGGTTTTGCATGCCGGGCAGTGCCGGTTAGCTAGCGTATAACTATTCCTGGCTCCACAAAGTCACCTCTTCAAATTTTTCCCTTGGAACTAGACAAACGTTCAACTTAAGCATTCAAGCCATTCAATTCTCAGCCCAGCACTTGCTCAAAACTCATAGCAAGCACTTATAAACCCTAGCACTACACCCCCCCTATACTGTACAGAGGGACAAAGCTCTCCATTCGACCTTACCAGCTATTTAGTAAAACAGTTCACTGTACCTATCCAAGCATGTCCAAAGGGTAGTTTCAGGTGTACTCTCCAGTCCAACTGGTGAATCTGGGCATTTTGAGGCAATGTTACAACTGCCTCATTTACACAGACAACCCTCTCCTCCTACCACCAAACACTAATACATGCGAAAGATGCAATTATACAGCCAAACTGGAGGCTAAGCTCTCTCAACCAAAGACTGGATCAGACAGTCAAGAGTCAAAGGGAAATACTGGTATCACACCACCAGCCTCACATAGACCCATTAAACCAGCACAGGCAAAAAACACACAAATACAAGAAAACATACTCGGAAGCTCTAAATAAAAATCTGCAAAAGCAACCGAGAGCTCCAAAGCAGACATCCAAGCAACCTCCACACCCCCCCCCCAACACAAACCATGAAACACATACTTCACAAAACCAGTGTGCCACACAATCACAGCCCTTAAGGCAAAATAACATACCCAACATACTAGTAATATGTGACTCTATAGTCAGGCACACTTGACGTCCCACTCACTAGGCTGAATAAGGAGAAGGTTACTGTTAGCTGCCCGTCGGGTGCCAGGATCCGCCACATAACATAAGCATTCAGGTCACTCCAGAACAAGTACAAATATGACTCTGTCATTGTCCATGTTGGTGTGAATGGCCAGAGCCGTACCTCCTTGGACTACATGAAGAGAGACATGGAAGAGCTCTCTGATTACGTAGCCCAGTGCGGTATGACCCTGAGTAGCATCCTGCCCTCACAAAGAATGATACAACGGTATAAAGAAAAAAATATCAATTTCAATTGGCTAAGTTTCTGGTGTCATTCAAAGGGGATCCAGTGTCTGTCCACCTGGGATGATATGCTCGACAAGCCATGCTGCTTTGCTAAAGACGGCTTGCAATGGTCACCTTTAGGCTTTTGAATACTGGCCAAGGCTCTTGCCACCCCCATAGTGCCTTTTTTAGGCAATGCTCAAAAGACAAACCCACCACCGGAAACAGAACAAGTAACAAAAATCTGAGGGCAATGCTACCCAATGCCAGAAGTCTAAACCTCAAAATGCACGCACTTGAGGCACTCCTCAGTATGGAGAAAATGGATATATGTGCAGTAACAGAAACCTGGTTTTAGGCTCCAGAGAGTACCACAGTACTACCAGGCTACAACTCATACCATACATTTCGGCCACAGAACCCAGACCGAAATACAAATGGCGGGGGAGTGTCCATACTCAAGGATACCCGCTCCTCCAGGTTAGTGGCACAGCACAATGCTTCAGAGATCATCCATGTGCAACTAACAATGGGCAAAACTGCAATTCAAATTGTAGCTTGCTACAGAACAGCCCCTGTTGGTAAAAACTCTGTACCCATGAACTACCACATAGGTGGTAGTCTACTTAACATCTAAAGTGTGATAAGAGACCAGACTTTGGAATCCGGCCGACCGAAGGGCTGCCTGACGACAGGACAACCCATTTGTAAGGACTGCAGATGCATCCTTGAAGGACATAGGTTTCTCATCCAGAAAGAAAGATCATTGTTCCCCTCTACTTATCATTCATTAGAACCATTACAGAGTATAGCGCCCCTTTTGGTATGTACCTCACAAGACATCTACAACTGGAGAAGCCACAGAAATACCTCACAAAGAGGATTACTGGCCTCAAACAGATACCCTATGCAAACCGTCTCAAAAAACGACAGCTTTACTCTGTCGCATATGGCCTACTCAGAGGCGACCTCTGCCTAACATTCAAAGCTATGTCAAACCCAGAGCTGTTGGACATGCTCCACTTAAAGAAATCCCAATCTCTCTGAACTACATGCTGTAGGGACCTAAACTTTGTCATCACAACAAACAAAACATGCTGGAGGGATAGATTTCTGTCCCAGAGACTTCCCATACTCTGGAACAGACTACCTATGTCAAACAGAGCTCCTCATTAGTACTCTTCAAGAAACGTCTTGATGATTGGATGGGAAATAGGAAATTCACCCCTTGGATCACTTCTGTGGCTCTGCTCGACAGGGGCACAAGAAAATAATTTTCTTGGGTGGTCCTACACCAATAGCCTAGTACCTACCTATAAACCATGTCCCAGGACCCCCATTCCATGTTTCTGGAAACACTGGGAAACAAAGGTCCTACCAAACACCCTTATATTGGGTGATTTCAACTACCCAAACATCAACTGGGAGAAAGTACAGTTGTGTACACCTACCATAAATGTAGATGTTAGAGTGTCTTCACTGTTGCAGTCATAACTGTAGGGTGATCCTGCCGGCAGGCAGCCCGAGGTCGGCCAGAATCAAAGTCTGGGTCCGGCGTCGGCTGTACAAGCTAGTACCCTGACGTCAGTACGCTCTGGTACATAGCCCTCAGCCGACGCCATCTTCTCCAGCCTTTCTTGCCCCAGATGTCAGAAATCCCCAATAAACAAAAAATGAGTCCCACAAGGAAACACAAACACACCATAAAGTGAAACAAGAGGGGATAGGAGGGAGGGAAACACCGACTGCAACAGTGAAGACACTCGAACATCTACATTTATGGTAGGTGTTCACAACTGTACTATGTTCTTCCTGTTTCACTGTTGCAGTCATAACTGTAGGGTGGAATCCCAAAGCAGTGAAGAAAGGGAGGAGGCTAGATAGAAGAAGGGGCAGCAAGAAGGCCCTGCAAAACAGCAGAGGCAAAACCTGCCCTGGTCTTAGAATACAAAGGGAGATTGTAGTGCTTGGAAAATGTATGCACAGAACTCCAAGTGGCAGCTTCCAAGATATCCTTGGTAGGGACTCCTCTGAGAAAAGCAGTAGAAGTGGCAGCTGCTCTAGTAGAATGACTCCTCACAGTACCTGGAAATGGTTTCCCATGATGAGTGTAACAAAATCTTATTCCATAAGCAATCCATTTGGAAATAGTTTGTTTGGAAATGGCCTTTCCAAGAGAACTGGAGGCAAAAGAAACAAACAATTGGTTAGATTTTCTGAATTCTTTAGTCTTGTCCAAGTAAAATCGTAACTGTCTCTGTACGTCCAGTGAATGCAAAATCCTTTCCCCTTTATTTTGAGGATTAGGAAAGAAGGTAGGAAGGTGAATTGTCTGATTTAAAGCAACTTTTGAAATCACCTTAGGCATGAAAGTAGGATTGGTCCTCAAGGATACTCTGTCAAGATGGAAAATTAGGTATGGCTCCACAGCCATAAGAGCTTGCAACTCTGAAACCCTTCTGGCAGAAGTCAATGCTAACAAAAGAACTGTCTTCCAGGATAAAAATTTAACATCAGAAGCCGCAGCAGGCTCAAAAGGAGGCAAAGTGAGTTTTTCCAAAACATAGTTAAGATCCCAGGCAGGGACAGGAGGAGTCCTGGGAGGCCTCAAATTCTTAGCTCCTCTCAAGAATTGTCTCACCAATGGATGAGAAAAAACAGGAGGGTCAGTATTAAAATGAGCAGATATAGCAGAAGCATGAATCTTAATGGAAGAAAAGGAAAGGCCTTTAGACAAAAGGTCTGAAAGGTAAAGCAAAATAGACGAGAGATCAGGCACAAGAGGATTAGAGCCACGGTCCTGCATCCAAATACAAAACCTTTTCCATTTAGAGGCATAGGATTTCCTAGTGCTAGGCCGTCTGGCTTCAAGAAGAACATCCAAAACTTGTTTGGGGAGCTTAGAAGAAATCAAATTTCCTTGAAGAGCCAAGCTGCCAGGCAAAGGGTCTTGAGATGAGGGTGTAGCATCTGACCCGGATGCTGGGACAGAAGAGAAGGATACAGAGGAAGGATCCAAGGAGGTTCCAAGCACAGATGTTGTAAGGTCGGATACCAAAACTGTCGAGGCCAATTTGGGGCAATCAAGATGATGAACTTGGGCTTGTCCTGTTTTATCTTCAGTAATACCCGGGGAAGAACAGGAAGAGGAGGGAAGGCATATCCCGAAAGGTTCCTCCAACTGAATGACAGGGCATCCACTTTCCAAGCTGTTTTGTGGAAGGACCTGGTGCAAAAGAGAGGCAGCTGATGATTGAGATGGGATGCAAACAGATCTATCTGGGGACATCCCCAAACTGCAATTATCCTGTTGAATAAGTTGATGTCTAGCATCCATTCGTGAGGATCCAAAATGTGTCTGCTTAGGCTGTCTGCCAAGAGATTCTGCTTTCCTGGAATGAATTGAGCCTGAAGATGCAGATTCAGACTTAGAGCTATGTCCCATAAAGTCATAGCTAGTCTGCAAAGGGGGTATGAATGAGAGCCCCCCTGCTTGTTTATGTACCAAATGACTGTGGTGTTGTCTGTACGAATTAGAAGAGGCCCTGGTTGCAAAAGGGTCTTGAAGGCTAGAAGAGCATTTTGAACTGCTAACATTTCCTTCAGATTGATGTGCCAGTGCAGGTGATTCTTTGTCCAGGTCCCCTGCTGGCAATTGTTTAGAAAATGTGCTCCCCAAGCATAATCCGAGGCGTCCGTGGTTATGATTTGAGAAGGTTGAGGTAGACGAAAAGGCTTCCCTTCGTTTAAAGCGCACACCCTGGACCACCAAAGGAACTCCTTCTGGAGGCAGGGGATCAGAGGAATCAAAGTGACCAGATCTTGATAATGCTGTGACCATACACTTTTCAGGTACCATTGAAGCTTTCTCATATGAAGCCTTGCATTTGGAATTAACAGAATGCATGAAGCCATATAGCCCAGTGCCTGCAGGAATTTCCTTGCAGTGAGCTGAGTTAAGGTTGCCTAGGTTTTGAAAATTGAAGCCAGCTGTATTTGTTTTTCTGGAGTAAGGAAGGCCCTTTGTAAGGTTGTATTTAGGAGGGCTCCCAAAAATATCATTTGTTGAGAAGGAATCAATTGTGACTTTTTTATGTTCACTGAAAATCCCAGGAGGAGGAAGAGACGTTGAACAAAATCCAGATGTTGAAGTAAAAGGTCCTTGCTGTCTGCCTGGATAAGGCAGTCGTCTAAATAGGGGTAAATCTGAATCCCCTGAAGTCTGCAATAAGCCACTACTGGGGCCAGGCACTTGGTGAAAACCCTGGGCGCAGTAGATAAACCAAAGGGCAGTACAGAGAATTGAAAGTGCCTCGAGCCTGCTTTGAATCTGAGGAATTTCCTGCATTCCTGCCTGATGGGAATGTGTAAGTAGGCCTCCTTTAAATCCAATGTCACCATCCAAGTGTCCTGGGAGAGTACTAGAAGCAGTTGTTGTAGAGTAAGCATTTTGAATTTTGGAATTTCCAAAAAGGTGTTTAACACTGAAAGGTCCAGAATAGGTCTCCATGAGTTTTGTTTTTTTGGAACCAGAAATAGTCTTGAGTAAAAGCCTTTTCCCATTTCTGAGAAAGGAACAGGCTCTATGGCTCTCATGGCCAGTAGAGCATCCACTTGGTTTAAGGCCTCTGCCCATTGATGTTTTGGGAGATCTGGCCAACCGATAACCCTTGGCAGAGTATGAAAATGGAACTTGTAGCCTCTTAAAATCACGTCCAATACCCATTTGTCCTGGGTAATATGAGTCCAATTTCTGTAAAAAAGAGAAAGCTTTCCTCCGAGAGGGGCATCCAGGTAAAGGGGTCCTGAAGCCCAACCGAGAGAGTCATCGAGTCTGCTTCCTTTGAGATTGGGATCTGTCTTCTCCCCTTCTAGGTGAAGAAGCAGTCCATTGTCTGGATCTGTAAGAGGCCTGAGCTTGACCACGACCTCTGGAGCGTCCATATCTTCCACTTTGAGGCCAGTCAGACATGGGAAAGGACCAATTTTTGGAGGGCCAATTCCTGGAAAATCTAGGAGGCTGAACTTGTAAGAAATCTTTCACAGTCTGCATAGATTTTGCCTTTTCTTCCATCTTTTAATAACCTCTTCAGCCTTGGATCCAAATAAAACATCATGCTGAACAGGGGCATCTAAAAGTTTAGCCTTAACCTGTTCCGGCAAACTTTGTTCACGAAGCCAGGCATGTCTCCTAATAACAGTACCAGAGGCTGCGGCCCTGCAAGAAGCTTCCAAAGCATCAAAACCACAATGCAAACTATGCTTGTTCACTTGTTCAGTTCCATGCAATACATCCTGCAATTCCTTATCCTCTGCACATGCTGGAAAGGTAGCAAGCTTTTGCTTCAAAACAGACAAAAGAAATTGCTGATACTTAAACATATGAAACTGGCAATTTAAAGCCCTAATAGCAAGGGTAGCAGAAGTATACACCTTTTTACCCCACCTGTCTAAGGCACGAGAATCCTTCTCGGAGGGAATAGGATTTTTGGAAGAAGCAACCTTAGCAGCCTTAGAACCCTGAGAAATAGTTTCAGGATCCGCAGAAGGGTTCTTGAATAAGAATAAATGAGAATCAGGGACCCTGTAAAATCTATCAGGCTTAGAAGGAGCAGGGGGCATGGAATCAGGATTCAAATTAGCCTCAGAAAAGGCATCATCCACAATATCAAGAACAGGAGGAATAGCTAAAGGCCTGTGTTGAGGAGGAAGAAGGAATTCCCTAAGCCTCTTCTTAGAAGCAGAATAATCCTGACCTTCCCAATGAAAATGTTCCCTCATCTCATGTAAGGTCTCCCCAAAAGAGAAATCCTCAGGTGGAGAAGCAGAGGGCAGGGAATCCTCTGCATCCAAATCCTCATAAGGAGGAAAGGAATATTCCTGATCAGAGGAAGAAACAGAAGATACAGAAGCCTGGTCAGAGGAATCCAAAGGAACATCCTGTCGAGGCCTTTTCTCTGGAGGGGGGTGAGAACCCCTAATCATTGTAAGCAAATCTTCAGCCATCCTTAGCAATTGCTTCTGTGTCTTGGGAGTAGCTTCAGAAGTAGCTGGAGCAGAAACTTTAGGTTTAACTGGAGTCTTGGACATGCCTTTGTCTTTGAAATGGTGATGTGAGTAGGCCTGAATACCCCCTCAGAAGCCGGTACCTGCACAGCGGTTCCGGACCCATCTAAGGGAGTGACGTCTGAAGGTCCTGCAGCAGATAAAACAATAGGCCTTGATGGCTCCCCATGGGAGTCCGTATCGGCCATCGGTTCAGAAGTGGCGGACGACAGGGGCTGCAAAAGTGCCTCACTGACGACAGCCGAACCGGACACTGGCTCCAGCTGCGACGAATCCTGTTTGGACCTAGGAGGCCTGTCCTTGTCTTTGCGCTTCTTTTGAATTCTGGTAGAATCCGACAACATTCTATAATTGAAGCGTCTGCCAAAGTAATTTAAAGCCCAGTCGTACCGACGCTTAATAGTGCGAGAATTGAACCTGGCACAGAACAGACAACAAGAAACGTCGTGGTCAGGGCCTAAGCAAGGTAGACAGTAAGAGTGGAAATCTTTATGAGGTATCTGTTTTCCACACGCTATACAATTATTAACTTTTTCTGACATCGGAGGAACAAGAAAAAGATTCCCCAACGGGGTACTTAGCTTTGAGAAGAGAAGTAAGAACTTCGGACCGACAGCAATCAAAAACGTAGATCGAAGATCGCCAACCAACGACTTGCGAGCTGCTTTCCACCGCATGGCAAGAAAGACTGGAGAAGATGGCGTCGGCTGAGGGCTATGTACCAGAGCGTACTGATGTCAGGGAACTAGCTTGTACAGCCTACGCCGGACCCAGACTTTGTGATTCTGGCCAACCTCGGGCTGCCTGCCGGCAGGATCATCCTACACTTATGACTGCAACAGTGAAACATTAAGAACATCTACTCAAGTACCATCTCCCTTGCCCAACATTTCCTAGAATTTATAAACTCAAACACCCTGGATCACCTGGTCAACATTCCACTAGAGTTGACAACATACTGGACCTGGTCATCACCAACATGGGCGACCAGTATTCCACACTGGAGGTCAACCTCTCGCTGGTTAGGTCTGACCATAAACATATCACTTTGGATATCCACATTCCACCCCTACCCCGGACAAAGAAACCACCGTGAAAAACTTTTCAAAAGCAAACTTCACGTTACTTAAGACCGAGGTGGAAAGTTTCAAAGCCCCCATATTAAAGGATAACGCTGTCCAAGCTGCAAAATCCTTTACTAATGCATTCTATGAGCACCTACAAGAATGCATGGATCATGCTATTCCAAGCAAAACCAAGACTCACTTCTCCAAGAAAAGGAAACCAGTCTGGTGGACCCCTGCCATAAACAAGCTATACAATACGAGGAAACTAGTACAGAAGAGAGTAAAATCCCATGAAGGGAAGACATCCCTGTCAGTATGAGCAAGAAACTACTATCCATCATCCCTCATAAAATTGTCCAGGGTGAGCTTCGAAAGAAAAATTGCCAAGGACTCCAAAGATAACCACAAGACATTCTTTAGCTTTATCAAGAATCCAAGTGGCAATGCTCAGATATGCTCGAAGTTAATGCAGAATGGCACAAAATACACTGAACCAACAGATATTGCCAACATCCTGGCAAGCAGGTTCAGTGCAAACTTCACCCGCCTCTCACCCCCAAAAGGGCCCATAATCATACCAGAAGAATGTAGAGCTCCTGAAATCACAGACTCTCAGGTTAAAACAGCCCTCTCCAAAGCCAAAAACACAGCATCAATAGGACCGGACAGTGTCCCACGCTGAATCCTACACGAGCTCAAAGACAAACTAACCCCTCACCTAAACATACTGTTCAAACTCAGCCTCTCCACAGGCTACATACTCAGAGTGGCGCACAGCAATGGTTATTCCGCTCCACAAAGGTGGAGCTACAACAGACACCGGGAACTATCACCCTATGAGTCTGACTAGCTTGGTCTGCAAGGCTATGGAGCGCATCATCATGGAACTCATTAACAGAGACATTGGGAACCTCCCAACACTGGACCCTACCCAGTTCGGCTTTAAGGGCAGATCATGCCTCCTAAACCTGGTGGACTTCTTTGAGACATTTACCAAGGCTATAGATGAGGGAAAGGTGGTACACACAGCATACCTAGACATCGCAAAGGCCTTCAACACCATTCCTCATTTTGGTATTATAGACAAGCTCACCAGCCTGAACATAAATCCCTATGCCACAAGATGGGTTGCCAATTGGCTCATGGACAGAACCCACATGGTGAGAGTTGTGGGAGCTAGGTCTGACTCTAAACTGGTTACACGTGGCATTCCCCAGGGCTCAGTCCTAGGACCCTTCCTGTTCGGCATATACTTCTCAGAGGTACAGGCAAGCACAGAAGGACTATGGCTGACTAAGTTCGCAGACGACTGCAAACTAGGAACTATAAAGTACAGTTTTGTACCTACCATAAATGTAGATGTCCGAACTGGATAGCATCTGCAGTCATAACAAATGGGTTGTTCTGTCGTCAGGCAGCCCTTCGGTCGGCCAGATTCCAAAGTTTGGGTCCGGCTTCGGCTGATGTCGCACTTCACCCGACGTCATCTCTGCTGGTCTTCGGGTATAAAGGCATCAGCCGACGCCATTTTCCTCAGTGTTTCTTGCCCCAGATGCCAGTTGCCCTCTTGGAAGGCTAAATTTTGGATAAATGCCAATGTTTCCAAAAAGATAGAAGGCAAACACAAAAAATAAGCATGTATGTACATATATACAAACAAATACACCATAAGAGACCCCCCCCCCCAGCTAGCTATTTGGAGGGTAAATACCCTAGGAGTACCACAGAGGGAAGGAGGGAGGGTAATCCTGACTGCAGATGCTATCCAGTTCGGACATCTACATTTATGGTAGGTACAAAACTGTACTATGTCCTTCATGGATGCATCTGCAGTCATAACAAATGGGTAGAATACCATAGCCAACTAGGGAGGAGGAAGAAAAATTATGGTGTGGTTAGGATCCCTTGCAGTACAGCAGTGGCAAACCCTGCTCGGGATCTAGAATACAGAGGTAAATTATAATGCTTGGCAAATGTATGCACGGAGGTCCAAGTAGCCGCCTCAATAATGTCCTTGGTTGCCACTCCTCGTAAGAAAGCTGTGGTAGTGGCTGTAGCCCTTGTAGAATGAGGCCTTATGTTCTGTGGAATTGGTTTTCCATGGTAGGAGTAACAGAATCTTATGCAATTTCCTATCCATTTGGAGATTGTCTGTTTGGAAATTGCTTTTCCTTCCCTTCCTGTTGCATAGGCCACAAAAAGCTGGTCAGTTTTTCTGTTACTTTTGGTTCTGTCCAGGTAGTAGCGTAGCTGTCTATGTACATCCAAGGTATGCAGCATTCTTTCCCTCTGTTTTGTGGATTGGGGAAGAAGGTAGGTAGGTGGATTGCCTGGTTTAAAGACACTCTGGATACCACCTTAGGCATAAATGTAGGATTAGTTCTCATGGACACCCTATCTTGATGGAAGATTAGGAAGGGTTGTACTGCCATTAAGGCCTGTAGTTCAGAAACCCTCCTTGCTGAGGTAATTGCCAGTAGGAAAGCAGTTTTCTATGACAGGTGCTGTAGATCTGCTGTTGCTGCTGGTTCAAACGGAGGGAGTGTCAACTTTTCTAGCACAAAGTTCAAGTCCCATGCTGGTAATGGTGGTTTCCTAGGAGGTTTTACATTCTTGATCCCTCTGAGGAACTGCCTGAGTAGAGGATGTGAAAAGACAGGTGGATCAAAGCTGTATTCTGCTGAAATAGCTGATGCATGTATCTTGATGGAGGAGTAGGACAGGCCTGTATGTAGAAGCTCTGCCAAATACTCCAGAATGTTAGCAATATCTATCTTCGACACATCTTTTCCTCTTTCAGCACTCCAAATGACAAACCTTTTCCATTTTCCTGCATAGTTCCTTCTTGTTGAAGGTCTGCGGGCTTCAAGGATAATGTCTTTAACCCTTTGGGAAAGATCTGGATTAGTTGCTGCTATGTGATGTTCCAGGCAGTCAGTTGCAAAGTTTTTAGGTTTGGATGCATGATGCTGTAGTTGTTCTGAGTTAACATCAAAGGCATCAGGGGTATTGACCACATTTTCTCCTGAGACATGCTCCTCAGCAATGGGTACCAGTGTTGTCTTGGCCAGTTCGGAGCTATCAGGATTATCCTTGGACGTTCCTCTTTGATTTTCAGTAAAACCTCGTGTATCAAGGGAAGAGGTGGAAATGCATATGCTGTCAGACCTTTCCAGCTGAAGGAGAGCGAATCCACCTTCCATGCAAGTGGGTGGAATGTCCTTGTGCAGAATTTTTTGAGCTGGTGATTGAGAGGGGAAGCGAATAGATCTATTTGTGGCATTCCCCATTTCTTTGTGATGGTCTTGAAGATGTCCGGGTGTAGCATCCATTCGTGAGCATCCGAGGTGGTTCTGCTTAACATGTCTGCTAGGGTGTTCTCTTTTCCCGGTACAAATATTGCCTGTAACTGGATGTTGTAGCTGAGTGCCAGATTCCAAAGGTCCAAAGTCATTCTGCATAGGGGGTATGAATGAGTGCCTCCCTGTTTGTTGATGTACCACATGACTGTGGTGTTGTCTGTCCTTATCATCAAATGGCCTTCTTTGAGGAATGGTCTGAATTTTTGGATTGCCAGTTTTACTGCCAGCATTTCTTTTTGGTTTATGTGCAGGTGCAGCTGGTCCTGAGTCCACAATCCTTGTACGCATTTGTCCAGCATGTGCACCCCCCATCCTAGGTCTGAGGTGTCTGTTGTGATGGTTTGGCTTGTTCGAAAGTTGTGGAAGGGTAGGCCTGGGTTTGACTGACATGCTTGAGCCCACCATAGGAACTCCTGTTTTAGGCATGGAATTAGTGGTATTTCTGCTTCTAGGCTGTGCCTGTGTTGAGACCATAAATTCTTTAGGTACCACTGTAGTTTTCTCATATGCAGTCTGGCATGTGGTACCAAGATTATGCATGATGCCATGAAGCTCAAGGCCTGCAGAACTTTCCTTGCTGTTAGTTTGTTCTGTTTTGTTAATGCCAAGAAGTAAAGAGGGAGTTCTTTTTGTTTTTCTGCAGTTAGGAATGCCATTTGTTTTACTGTGTCCAATTCCGCACCCAAGAATGTTCTTGTTTGGGATGGTATCAGCCTTGACTTTTGTAAATTGACTGTGTATCCCAGGGCTTGTAGCAAGTAAATGACCCTTTGTAAATCAGTTGTCAGCTTGCTTTTGTTGTCCGCTTGTAGCAGGCAGTCGTCCAGGTATGGATAAATTTGGATTCCCTGTAGTCTGCAGTGAGCGATTACTGATGCCAGGCATTTTGTGAATACCCTGGGCGCAGTAGATAAGCCAAAGGGCAATGCTGAGAATTGATAATGCTCTGATCCTGCAAGAAATCTGAGGTATCTTCTGCAAATTGGTCGAATGGGGACGTGCAGGTATGCCTCCTTGAGATCTAGAGTTACCAGCCAACACTCCTTGCCCAGCATGGGAAGAAGTTGCTGTAGGGTCAGCATTTTGAATTTTGGGACAATGATGTATGTGTTTCAGATGGACAGGTCGAGAATAGGTCTCCAACTTTTTTCTTTTCTTGGTACTAGGAAGAGTCTGGAATAGAATCCTTTGCCCTGTTCTGTTATTGGTACTCTTTCCACAGCTCTCATCTTTGTTAATTCCGTTATCTGCTGTAGAGCTTCTATTTTTTGATTTGGAGGCAGGTTTGGCATTCCTCTTTTTACTGGTAAGGTGTGGAAGTGGAACCGGTAGCCTTGGTCTATGGTTTGCAAAATCCACTTGTCTTTTGTGATATAGTGCCAATTTTTCGAGAATAGAGCTAATTTTCCGCCTAATGGTGCTGCTATTTGCTCCCTGGTAGGCGGAATTAGAGCCAAGTCACTGTGATGGTCCTGTTGTAGTGGTAGTGGTTGTGTCTGTGCTTCTGTTGTTACCTTGCCACTGTCGTCCTCTGTAGGCACCTCCTCTGGATTGATTTCTGCCTCTGGAGCGTCTATTCCTGCCCCTTTGGGATCTTGTGGAGTCAGGAAAGGACCAATTTTTGGCAGGCCAGTTCCTGCTAAACCTTGGGGGCTGAACCTGTAAGAAATCTTTAACTGTTTGTACAGATTTTGCCTTTTCTTCCATTTTCTTCATTACCTGCTGGGCAGGTGTACCGAATAAACTGGCCTTATCCATAGGAGCATCTAATAGCTTAGCTTTAACATGATCCGGTAAGACCTGCTCTTTCAACCATGCATGTCTTCTTATCACTGTGCCAGTCATGGCTGATCTAAATGAAGCCTCCAGTGCATCATAGCCACATTTTAAGGAATGGTTACTAACCTGTTGTATGTTATTCACCATTTCTAATACATATTTCTTATCTATAGATTCATCAGAGGATACTTTTTTAGTTAACTGATCAAGCATAAACTCTTGGTATTGGATGATGTGAAACTGACAGTTTAAAGCTCTAGCTGAGAGAGTAGCAGAGGTGTAAACTTTTTTCCCCCATCTGTCCAAGGACCTGGATTCCCTTTCTGAAGGAATAGGGTTTTTTGCTGTGGTCGAGGCTACTGCTTTAGGCCCCTGGGAAATAGTTTCGGGGTCTGCCAGTGGGGCCTTGTATAGGTGGTGATGAGTGTCTGGAACCCTGTAAAATCTATCAGGTTTGGCAGGGGCTGGAGGTAAAGAATCAGGAGCAGTGCAGACATCATTAAATGCATCATCCACAACAGGCAAAACAGGAGGTATAGCTAAGGGCCTATGCTATGGTAAATGCAGAAAGGTCCTAAGCCTTTTTCTTGAATCTGAGAAATCTTGTCCCTGCCATTGAAATTGTTCTCTCATGGCATGTAAGGTTTCCCCAAAGGAAAATTCCTCTGGTGGAGAGGCAGCTGGAATGGATTCTTCAGCATCAGAGTCTTCATAAGTAGAAAAAGGTTCCTCTGGCTGTTCTGTAATGTCAGAGTCATCCGCAGAATCATCAGAGGACACTGGCTCGGGGGGCTCTGTCCTAGGTCTCTTTTCTGGGGGCTGTGAGGCCCTGTCTGGGTGAGATTGGGATCCCCTAATTAAGGATATTAAATTTTCTGCCAGAGTAAGCATTTGTGAACTAGAAGTGGGCCTGTGTGAGGGGGTTTAACAGGCACTGACTTAGCAGATTTGGCTGCTTTAGCCCTGGCAAAGGCCTTGATAGACATGGCTGCAGGGGGTCTAGCAGCACCACGTGCTGGTGTAGAAACATCCAAAGAGATGGTGTCTGATAACTCACTAGAAACCACAGTTGTAGGCAAAATTTCTGAGGCCGATTCAGGTAAGGTAGCAGGAGCCTCAGTAGTAGCCATGGATTCGGCTGAAGATTGACCAGTTTTCTCGGTTTCGGCCGAAACCGAGACACTCGTGGCTTGCTTAACCGTGGTTTCGGCCGAAACCGCGGGCCGCGAGTGTCGGTCTTTTTCCTTGCGTTTAACAATTTGGGTAGTCGGAGGATCCGACGGCATAATGTAAGCAAAGTCTGAGCCGAAAAACTGTTCAGCAAACTCCGACCGACGCCTAAGCGTTCGTCGGTTGAAGGAAGCGCAGGCGAACAGGCTGCTACGTCGTGGTCTGGGCCTAAACAAGGCAGACAAATAAGAGTGGAAATCTTTATGAGGTATTGGTTTCCCACAAGTTAAACAGTTATTGACTTTTTCTGACATCGGCTGAGGCAAGAAAGAGTCCCCAACGGGGTACTTAGCTTTTTAGAAGTCTTCGAAGTAGTATTCGGTAGTAGTAATCTCTGGATCTGACCGACCGGCACTTGCGAACAGCTTCTGCTTTGGCGCCACGGCAAGAAAGACTGAGGAAAATGGCGTCGGCTGATGCCTTTATACCCGAAGACCAGCAGAGATGACGTCGGGTGAAGTGCGACATCAGCCGAAGCCGGACCCAGACTTTGGAATCCGGCCGACCGAAGGGCTGCCTGACGACAGGACAACCCATTTGTTATGACTGCAGATGCATCCATGAAGGACATCTGACTCTCCAGCTGACAGAGACATCCTCCAAAAGGGTCTCACTGAGACAGATACCTGGTGTCAAAATCATGGCCTCAAGCTAAATGCCAAAAAGTGCATAGTTATCCCCTTTGGAAAAAACAAAGTAAACAAATTACCACATACGTGGTAGCCCCCCTAAATACAGAAAACGTAATAAGGGATCTGGGGACCCAAGTAGATAGTAATCTCTCCTTTGATAATCACATTGCCAAAGTGGTTAGAAAATCCTTTTATGTGGCCCACCTAATCACAAAAGGGTTTGCATCCAGATAAAAAAAAAGAGGTCATTGTGCTCCTCTACGAATCACTCATCAGACCCATCAGAGTACAACGCCCCATTTGGGATGTACCTTACAAGACACCTGCAACAGCTGGAAAGACCACAGAAGTACCTCATCAAGAAGATCACTGGCCTCAAACAGTTGCCCCATGCAGCTTGACTGAAGAAACTCCAGCTGTACTGGGTTGCATACCGCCTACTCAAGAGGTGACCTCTGCCTGACATACAAGGCCATGTCCAACCCAAAATTGATGGACATGCTCCACCTAAAGAAAACCTTATCTCCTCAAGCCACATGCTCTAGGGATCTAAACCTCACCACAACAATAAATAGGATGTGCTCGAGGGATAGATTCCTGTCCCAGAGACTTCCCATGCTTTGGAACAAGATTCCAATCTACATTAGGCAGAGCTCCTCACTAACACTCTTCAAGAGAAACCTTGATGAGTGTATGGGAAACAGAGTTTACCCCGGGGATCACTTTAGTGGCTCTGCTGGACAGAGGCACAGGGAACTAATCTAAGGGGACGGCGAAAGCAAACACATTCTGGCTAGGCTTATAAATGCCTTCGGGCAGACAGCCTAGTACCTACCTATGACAATACAAGTAAATCAGACAACTGTAATATAGAGGAATTCTATATTATGGAGAAGGTGAATTAAAAAGGGGTAGGAGATGTAACAGGAAGAGATACAATTCTAGAAAGCAGAGAGACTAGTGAGGGAGCAGAGAAGGGAGAAAGATGTAAGCGCTGAAGAGTGAAGAGTACGAGCTAAAGAAAACCTTCCATGAAGTTGTGGCTTGAAGGTCAAATTCAGGATATAGTCCTCTCCCTTTTAAGATACATGATTTTGGTTAACAAAAAAAGACAAATTTGTAAACATATGCTGTGCCTTTTGCAACAAATGAAAATGAACCAGTATTACTTAAAGAAAAAATAAACCCTTTACGCAATACGTTAACATGCACTAGCACACAGGAACAGAACTGCAGGTACTTGGTCTGGTTTTCCAGAATCTTTTTAATTTTTATCATCATCAAATGGACAGTGTGTGTGTGTGTGTGTGTGTGTGTGTGGGGGGGGGGGGGGGGGGCTTTGTAACACCCTCAAAACACCTCAGGGATAATTATGTCACTAGAATAACAAATACATTAAAATGTATTATCCTAGAATATGAAACTGCTGAAAATCACATCTGTAAGAAAGAAGTCACACTACTCATTAAGCACACCATCTTATACAGTAACAGGCTAGGCTAGTCAATCCATGGTCTGTTACTGTGCTAGGGTGGCATGGACATTGATTGTTCAGACAGCCAGTATCAGCAGCTAGCACTCAACCTTGACAAAACAAAACAAAAAAAAACAGTACATTTCATTACTATTAAAGGGACATTGAAGGTGAATGTGAGCAGTGAGTTGAAACAGAAAACTGGCCACTACTTATTTCACTCTGACAACAGTGAAATCTATGAGGGGCTAAGAGTATGGTATTTTTTGTGGTGGGAGTTGGGAGTGTGTATGAATGCAAACAGACAGTTCTTGATCACTGCTAAACAACTGTCGATAGGGTTTGAAAGGGAGGGGCAGTGCCTACATATGACAACAACAACCTGAATAACATTACTGTGTCCATAATTTCTTTTGCTTCAATCACAACCACCAATAGGATACAAAACTTCCTATCATTAGCAGGGTGGGAAATAGCTATATGACCACCGTTAAATGATTGCTGCTACAACTTGTCAGGTTAACAGTCAAAAATGTATCCGACAGTAACAACATGAAATACATTACAGCAGACATTATTTCACTTTAAAACCACAGCTGAACATCAAAAGTATAAAAAGAAAGTGGCAATCATCGGAAGAGATAAGCTGAATGTATATGAATGCAAGGAATATTACATTTACTTAATGTTAATAAGTGATGTGGCTTGCTGGGAGGTGTACAGCATATGTGAGATAGCAACAAGCAGAAAAACATTACCTGGGCCATCATCTCTTTTCACAGTGATCACTGAACTACATAATGAAGGAAAGTACAGTTGTGTACACCTACCATAAATGTAGATGTTCGAGTGTCTTCACCGTTGCAGTCATAACTGTAGGGTGATCCTGCCGGCAGGCAGCCCGAGGTCGGCCAGAATCACAAAGTCTGGGTCCAGCGTCGGCTGTACAAACTAGTACCCTGACGTCAGTACGCTCTGGTACATAGCCCTCAGCCAACGCCACCTTCTCCAGCCTTTCTTGCACCAGATGTCAGAAATCCCCAATAAACAAAAAATGAGTCCCACAAGGAAACACAAACACACCATAAAGTGAAACGAGGGGATAGGAGGGAGGGAAACACCGACTGCAACAGTGAAGACACTCGAACATCTACATTTATGGTAGGTGTACACAACTGTACTATGTTCTTCCTGTTTCACTGTTGCAGTCATAACTGTAGGGTGGAATCCCAAAGCAGTGAAGAAAGGGAGGAGGCTAGATAGAAGAAGGGGCAGCAAGAAGGCCCTGCAAAACAGCAGAGGCAAAACCTGCCCTGGTCTTAGAATACAAAGGGAGATTGTAGTGCTTGGAAAATGTATGCACAGAACTCCAAGTGGCAACTTCCAAGATATCCTTGGTAGGGACTCCTCTGAGAAAAGCAGTAGAAGTGGCAGCTGCTCTAGTAGAATGACTCCTCACAGTACCTGGAAACTGTTTCCCATGATGAGTGTAACAAAATCTTATTCCATAAGCAATCCATTTGGAAATAGTTTGGAAATAGCCTTTCCAAGAGAACTGGAGGCAAAAGAAACAAACAATTGGTTAGATTTTCTGAATTCTTTAGTCTTGTCCAAGTAAAATCGTAACTGTCTGTGTACGTCCAGTGAATGCAAAATCCTTTCCCCTTTATTTTGAGGATTAGGAAAGAAGGTAGGAAGGTGAATAGTCTGATTTAAAGCAACTTTTGAAATCACCTTAGGCATGAAAGTAGGATTGGTCCTCAAGGATACTCTGTCAAGATGGAAAATTAGGTATGGCTCCACAGCCATAAGAGCTTGCAACTCTGAAACCCTTCTGGCAGAAGTCAATGCTAACAAAAGAACTGTCTTCCAGGATAAAAATTTAATATCATAAGCCGCAGCAGGCTCAAAAGGAGGCAAAGTGAGTTTTTCCAAAACACAGTTAAGATCCCAGGCAGGGACAGGAGGGGTCCTGGGAGGCCTCAAATTCTTAGCTCCTCTCAAGAATTGTCTCACCAATGGATGAGAAAAAACAGGAGGGTCAGTATTAAAAAGAGCAGATATAGCAGAAGCATGAATCTTAATGGAAGAAAAGGAAAGGCCTTTAGACAAAAGGTCTGAAAGGTAAAGCAAAATAGACGAGAGATCAGGCACAAGAGGATTAGAGCCACGGTCCTGCATCCAAATACAAAACCTTTTCCATTTAGAGGCATAGGATTTCCTAGTGCTAGGCCATCTGGCTTCAAAAAGAACATCCAAAACTTATTTGGGGAGCTTAGAAGAAATCAAATTTCCTTGAAGAGCCAAGCTGCCAGGCAAAGGGTCTTGAGATGAGGGTGTAGCATCTGACCCTGATGCTGGGACAGAAGAGAAAGGTACAGAGGAAGGATCCAAGGAGGTTCCAAGCACAGATGTTGTAACGTCGGATACCAAAACTGTCTAGGCCAATTTGGGGCAATCAAGATGATGAACTTGGGCTTGTCCTGTTTTATCTTCAGTAATACCCGGGGAAGAAGAGGAAGAGGAGGGAAGGCATATCCCGAAAGGTTCCTCCAACTGAATGACAGGGCATCCACTTTCCAAGCTGTTTTGTGGAAGGACCTGGTGCAAAAGAGAGGCAGCTGATGATTGAGATGGGATGCAAACAGATCTATCTGGGGACACCCCCAAACTGCAGTTATCCTGTTGAATAAGTTGGTGTCTAGCATCCATTCGTGAGGATCCAAAATGTTTCTGCTTAGGCTGACTGCCAAGAGATTCTGCTTTCCTGGAATGAATTGAGCCTGAAGATGCAGATTCAGAGTTAGAGCTATGTCCCATAAAGTCATAGCTAGTCTGCAAAGGGGGTATGAATGAGAGCCCCCCTGCTTGTTTATGTACCACATGACTGTGGTGTTGTCTGTACGAATTAGAAGAGGCCCTGGTTGCAAAAGGGTCTTGAAGGCTAGAAGAGCATTTTGAACTGCAAACATTTCCTTCAGATTGATGTGCCAGTGCAGATGATTCTTTGTCCAGGTCCCCTGCTGGCAATTGTTTAGAAAATGTGCTCCCCAAGCATAATCCGAGGCATCCGTGGTTATGATTTGAGAAGGTTGAGGTAGACGAAAAGGCTTCCCTTCGTTTAAAGCGCACACCCTGGACCACCAAAGGAACTCCTTCTGGAGGCAGGGGATCAGAGGAATCAAAGTGTCCAGATCTTGGTAATGCTGTGACCATACACTTTTCAGGTACCATTGAAGCTTTCTCATATGAAGCCTTGCATTTGGAATTAACAGAATGCATGAAGCCATATAGCCCAGTGCCTGCAGGAATTTCCTTGCAGTGAGCTGAGTTAAGGTTGCCAAGGTTTTGAAAATTGAAGCCAGCTGTATTTGTTTTTCTGGAGTAAGGAAGGCCCTTTGTAAGGTTGTATTTAGGAGGGCTCCCAAAAATATCATTTGTTGAGAAGGAATCAATTGTGACTTTTTTATGTTCACTGAAAATCCCAGGAGGAGGAAGAGACGTTGAACAAAATCCAGATGTTGAAGTAAAAGGTCCTTGCTGTCTGCCTGGATAAGGCAGTCATCCAAATAGGGGTAAATCTGAATCCCCTGAAGTCTGCAATAAGCCACTACTGGGGCCAGGCACTTGGTGAAAACCCTGGGCGCAGTAGATAAACCAAAGGGCAGTACAGAGAATTGAAAGTGCCTCGAGCCTGCTTTGAATCTGAGGAATTTCCTGCGTTCCTGCCTGATGGGAATGTGTAAGTAGGCCTCCTTTAAATCCAATGTCACCATCCAAGTGTCCTGGGAGAGTACTAGAAGCAGTTGTTGTAGAGTAAGCATTTTGAATTTTGGAATTTCCAAAAAGGTGTTTAACACTGAAAGGTTCAGAATAGGTCTCCATGAGTTTTGTTTTCTTGGAACCAGAAATAGTCTTGAGTAAAAGCCTTTTCCCATTTCTGAGAAAGGAACAGGCTCTATGGCTCTCATGGCCAGTAGAGCATCCACTTGATTTAAGGCCTCTGCCCATTGATGTTTTGGGAGATCTGGCCAACCGATAACCCTTGGCAGAGTATGAAAATGGAACTTGTAGCCTCTTAAAATCACGTCCAATACCCATTTGTCCTGGGTAATACGAGTCCAATTTCTGTAAAAAAGAGAAAGCTTTCCTCCGAGAGGGGTATCCAGGTAAGGGGGTCCTGAAGCCCAACCGAGAGAGTCATTGAGTCTGCTTCCTTTGAGATTGGGATCTGTCTTCTCCCCTTCTAGGTGAAGAAGCAGTCCATTGTCTGGATCTGTAAGAGGCCTGAGCTTGACCACGACCTCTGGAGCGTCCATATCTTCCCCTTTGAGGCCTGTCAGATGTGGGAAAGGACCAATTTTTGGAGGGCCAATTCCTGGAAAATCTAGGAGGCTGAACTTGTAAGAAATCTTTCACAGTCTGCATAGATTTTGCCTTTTCTTCCATCTTTTTAATAACCTCTTCAGCCTTGGATCCAAATAAAACATCATGCTGAACAGGGGCATCTAAAAGTTTAGCCTTAACCTGTTCCGGCAAACTTTGTTCACGAAGCCAGGCATGTCTCCCAATAACAGTACCAGAGGCTGCGGCCCTGCAAGAAGCTTCCAAAGCATCAAAACCACAATGCAAACTATGCTTGTTCACTTGTTCAGTTCCATGCAATACATCCTGCAATTCCTTATCCTCTGCACATGCTGGAAAGGTAGCAAGCTTTTGCTTCAAAACAGACAAAAGAAATTGCTGATACTTAAACATATGAAACTGGCAATTTAAAGCCCTAATAGCAAGGGTAGCAGAAGTATACACCTTTTTACCCCACCTGTCTAAGGCACGAGAATCCTTCTCGGAGGGAATAGGATTTTTGGAAGAAGCAACCTTAGCAGCCTTAGAACCCTGAGAAATAGTTTCAGGATCCGCAGAAGGGTTCTTGAATAAGAATAAATGAGAATCAGGGACCCTGTAAAATCTATCAGGCTTAGAAGGAGCAGGGGGCATGGAATCAGGATTCAAATTAGCCTCAGAAAAGGCATCATCCACAATATCAAGAACAGGAGTAATAGCTAAAGGCCTGTGTTGAGGAAGAAGAAGGAATTCCCTAAGTCTCTTCTTAGAAGCAGAATAATCCTGACCTTCCCAATGAAAATGTTCCCTCATCTCATGTAAGGTCTCCCCAAAAGAGAAATCCTCAGGCGGAGAAGCAGAGGGCAGGGAATCCTCTGCATCCGAATCCTCATAAGGAGGAAAGGAATATTCCTGATCAGAGGAAGAAACAGAAGATACAGAAGCCTGGTCAGAGGAATCCAAAGGAACATCCTGTTGAGGCCTTTTCTCTGGAGGGGGGTGAGAACCCCTAATCATTGTAAGCAAATCTTCAGCCATCCTTAGCAATTGCTTCTGTGTCTTGGGAGTAGCTTCAGAAGTAGCTGGAGCAGAAACTTTAGGTTTAACTGGAGTCTTGGACTTTGCCTTTGTCTTTGAAATGGTGATGTGAGTAGGCCTGAATACCCCCTCAGAAGCCAGTACCTGCACAGCAGTTCCGGACCCATCTAAGGGAGTGACGTCCGAAGGTCCTGCAGCAGATAAAACAATATGCCTTGATGGCTCCCCATGGGAGTCCGTATCGGCCATCGGTTCAGAAGTGGCAGACGACAGGGGCTGCAAAAGCGCCTCACTGACGACAGCCGAACCGGACGCTGGCTCCAGCTGCGACAAATCCTGTTTGGACCTAGGAGGCCTGTCCTTGTCTTTGCGCTTCTTTTGAATTCCGGTAGAATCCGACGACATTCTATAATTGAAGCATCTGCCAAAGTAATTTAAAGCCCAGTCGTACAGACGCTTAATAGTGCGAGAATTGAACCTGGCACAGAACCGACAACAAGAAACGTCGTGGTCAGGGCCTATGCAAGGTAGACAGTAAGAGTGGAAATCTTTATGAGGTATCTGTTTTCCACACGCTATACAATTATTAACTTTTTCTGACATCGGAGGAACAAGAAAAAGATTCCCCAACGGGGTACTTAGCTTTGAGAAGAGAAGTAAGAACTTCGGACTGACAACAATCAAAAACGTAGATCGAAGATCGGCAACCAACGACTTGCGAGCTGCTTTCCACCGCACAGCAAGAAAGACTGGAGAAGATGGCGTCGGCTGAGGGCTATGTACCAGAGCGTACTGACGTCAGGGTACTAGCTTGTACAGCTGACGCCGGACCCAGACTTTGTGATTCTGGCCAACCTCAGGCTGCCTGCCGGCAGGATCACCCTACAGTTATGACTGCAACAGTGAAACACGAAGAACATCTACTTATCATGGGGTGATGGTTGGGAAGACAGCCTGGTATGAAAAATGACTGACAACTGTTGCCAACAAAATTGATATTAAAAAATAACTGATCTGCCTTGACATCCATAATGTGAATATCTACCCAAAGGATAACTTATTTCTGGAGAATCGGTTGAGGGTGTTAGACCTGTAAGAAAGAAAAAAGTTCTACTGGGACAGTCTGTGTGCTGAAGCAAACAAAACTAAAATTTGCATTTTTAACAAACACAATGAAAAGCCATCATGTTTTGTCTTTTAAGTTGTTTTTCTACTAGCATTTTAACTTCAGAGCATCTCAGTTGAAAATGTTTTTGGATTTAGATCACAGCAGACATCAATACATTAATTTTTGTCAAGAAACAAACAACAAAAAAAAAAAAACAAACAAAGATTTTGGGTAAGGGTGAGAGAAAGATGGATTCTCTTTCAACTTACTACATATATTATTGCTCATAACCTCCTCTCTCCCTCACAACATGGATTCAGATCCAGTTACAATACAACCACTGCCCTTATAAAATTCTCAATAGAAATTAAGGTCTTCTAACCTCAGCCCTATTTCTGGACCTGTCCAAGCATTCTACAAAGTAAGTTCTCAAATTCTCTTAACTAAACTCTCGTCCAGTGTGATATCACCCTCCTCACTTAACTGTTTTAAGTTACCTCAATAATAGGTCTCAAGGGGTGAAATGGCACAACGATTTCTCATTTTTCCTTCCTACATCTGTTAAAGTCCTACAAGGCTCCATCCTAGGACCACTATTGTTTAATTTACTTACTTTACATTTGTTTACCAGGAAGGTCCGATTGGACAGAGCTGTCCTTTTTCAGGAGTGGCCCGGTGAGAAAAGCTCCACAACAATTGCTAACATACTATACACAAGATATTTACATGAGCATTGTAGTTTAAGCATACAGTTATAAAATACAGCAGATAACATATGATTGCATAAGATATTTACATAAGCATAGTGGTTTAGATGTAATTAAAAGTATGGCAGATAGTAACATAGGACTGTTATTTATACAGTATGTTAAGTATAGATATTTATCATCAAAGACCTAAAAATAAAGCAGCCAAATAGGCCACCATAGTACAATATGCCAATGACTCCACTCTAGTATGTGCTGCTAGGACACTACCCATGCTCCAAACACTTGCCCAGAAATCCTTCTCCTCACTAGAAGCTTGGCTCAACAACTACAACTTCTCCTGAATGCAACAAACACTAAATTATTAATGCTCACCACAACTCGTTCTCCTCCCAAAAAACTACCTTTAATATACAGTCATCCATCTACACCAATTTAGAATGGATATCCTACATCAAACTACTAGGTGTGATTCCGTAGTCAACAATCTGAAATTTGACTCATATCTTCAACAAGCCATAAGAAGACACATCAAAAGTAAGGCTACCTCTACAGAGTAAAACACTACATTTGACTCTGCTAGACAAAACATAGCTACTTCCATTCTTCTCCACTCTCTACTACATGCCTCTCCTATAATAACCAACTCCTCTCTATCAGCCAAACTTGAGCAATGCTACAATAAGTAGCCTAATTAACAACCAAACAATAAAGATCTCATCACTGCCTCTCTATAAAACTAAACTGGCTCAAGTTAAATACTTTTCTACTGTACTCACAATTACAGTCTTTAAACTACTGCACAGTCCTGAAAAATTCCCATCTTTTCACTCCATCACTCTACTGTACAATACTAAGAAACCTCGACACTCCACTGACAAATCATTAATCTCCATAACCAACCTAACAAATGCAGGATGCTTCTTTTATTTACTATGAATTTTCAATAGCCGGAACATCATCCCCAATCCACTTAAGAACAGTCTGCACCCTGAAAGACTAAATTTAAATGAAGCAACACCTGACAGATAAATGACACTGCACCACCCCCTGGTTAAATTGGTACCAATACAGGTATATGAATTTGGGCCAGAACTCTCCACTGCACACAACTTAATGCACTATTATCACTACTCTACCCCCCTCTGCCATCTTATCTCCTTTAGCTTCCTTGTGCTTCCTCCTCCTCTTCCCTTTTTTGGGCTGCTCCAACTATTTATCGTACTACAAAGACTTGTTCAAGATCTACGGCAGTGATGGCGAACCTATGACACACCAGCATTCACAAACACAAGTTACCAAAGAAACTGAATGAACAAACATACAAAAATATGTGATCCTGCACTTGTTTATTAAAACTCAGCAACAAAAAAGTAATTCACTGGATGTTAATCAAACCAAATGCAATGTGTTCCATATTTTTTTCAGTTCAATTCAAAATTACTATTAAAAGTACGGTAATTTTTGGTGCACTATTTTAAGCCGAATTATGAGTGTGCACATTTTTCTCTATTGTGACTCACTGATTTTTCTTTTACTTTTAAGGTGAGAACAAATTCACAGGACAACCAGGAACAAAATGAAGAAAACCTCGTAGCTTCAAACTTTTATTCAAAATCTTGAGCGCTTTCGTCTAGGTATTTCGGACTTAATCAGAATACTAAAACAATCTACAACCATATTTAAATACTATAAAACTTTCGAAGTACAACCCTACAGAGTCAAAGCAACCAATCATAAAATCACATTAATTAAAAGTTCCCCACCAAGGTAAAAGTAACTCTTACAATACTGGTGCACAGCCATTTCTTATTACAAATAAAAAATTAAAACATGGAACAAGCTTTTAGTCTTAGAAAACTACTTAGTGAAATCTGGGTCTTAATGATCCACTAAACACTGATGGGGTCATACGAGATCTGGGCACCCAGGTAGACAGCCACCTCACCTTCGACCACCACATTGTAACTGTGGTCAGAAAGTCCTTCTACATGGCACATCTTATAACCAAAGGTTTCACGTCCAGGAAGAAAGAGGTCATCATCCCTCTCTACTCATCCCTTCATTAGACCGATCATTTAATATAACACCCCGTTTGGCATGTACCTGACCAGACACCTACAACAGCTGGAGAGGCCACAAAAGTACCTCACAAAAAGGATCCTAGGCCTTAAACACATGTCCTACACAGACAGACTCAAGAAACTTCAGCTGTTCTGAGTCTCATCTACTTAGAGGTGATCTCTGCTTGGCTTACAAAGCCATGTCTGACTCAGCCCTACCTGAAATGCTACACCTAAAGAAATCTCAATCCCCCTACACCACATGCTTCAGAGATCACAACCTCATTACCACAATTAACAGAACATGCTGGAGGGACAAATTCATCGCCCAAAGACTGCCCATATTCTGGAATATGCTTCCCATTCATGTCAAGCAGAGCAACTAGCTGGCCCTCTTTAAAGAGAAAACTTGAGTGGATGGGTAACAGAAAGTTCACCCCAGGGATCATTCCAGTTGCCCTACTGGATAAGGCTACTGTGAACTAACATCGGGTGTGGCAAGGTGCCTGGGCAATTTGCTTGTAAAGGCTCCAGGGGTTATTAGCCTAGTACACACCTATGAATACATAGCAGCACATGATTAGACTGTATTTTCCTAAATAAATGAACATGTAAAGAATTGTTTCTCTTTTGTTCGGGGCGGGGCTGACAAGCCAGCAGAGTCATGATAGGCATTTCCGAATTTTTGACACGCTGAGCCCAAAAAGTTCGCCATAACTATCTAGAACATAGGACAACTTGGTGGACTACATATTTGGTAATACATTAGGAAGCTTTAAAAACTACTTCATATTTTTCATTTATTTCCCTTGGAAGCTTAAGCTCAAAGGATCCACTTTGCGGCATGCTGCGGAAGTCTTCAGCTCTACAGAAACAGGTTAAAGAACCTTGTATTTTATGGTTTTGACAACATGCATTAAAAAGTAAAAGCATCATCCAAATAACTCCAAAGTATTTTATTGAATCTACTGTACTGTTTAATTCATGAGGAATTTATTCAGTCAAAAACTACCCAACATTCCATGCCTTATATAAGACACTTAAATAGTTAATAAATTAATTGACAAGACCTTTTGAAGTTGGAAGAATGTGAAAGTGCAGTTGTGTACACTTAACATAAACGTAGATGTTAGAGTGTATTAACTGTTACAGTCATCACACTTGGGTTTTCCTGCCAGGGGTTGCCCTCAGTCGGCCCGAATACCAGAGGCTTAGTATTTCTGCGTCAGTTGCTCTCTCTCCAGGACTGACATCAGGTCGTCAGTGGTATAAAATCAGGCAGCAAACACCATTACATCAGTTTTTCTTGCCCCAACTGTCAGGAGTCCCCAAATAGAGAGCTAGATTATGGTGGAAGAACACCACCAGTAGAAAGTAAATACCAAAAGGAGAGAGAGAGAAAGAACGAGAGAGAGGGACAAGGGGGATGGGGGATGGGAAACTAAGACTGCAACACTGAATACACTCAAACATTTACATTTATGGTAAGTGTACACAAGTGTACTATGTTCTTAGTGTTTACGTGTTGCAGTCATCACACTTGGGTTGATTCCCAAAGCTAAAGTAAAGGGTGGAGGCAGCCAAGAGGATTGGAGCCTGGCTAGGATGCCCTGCAAGACTGCGGTTGCAAAGCCTGCCCTGGATTTGGAGAAGACAGGCAGGTGGTAATGCTTGGTGAAGGTATGAACAGATGTCCATGTTGCAGCCTCCAGGATGTCCCTGGTGGGGACCCCTCTAAGAAAAGCTGCGGAGGTGGAGGTTGCCCTGGTGGAATGCGTCTTGATCCCCTTAGGGGGCAGTTTCCCATGGTGTCTGTATCAAAAATGGATGCACTGTGCTATCCATTTGGAGATTACTTGTTTGGATATGGCCTTGCGCTCTGCCCCTGCTGCAAAGCTGACTAGCAATTGGTCAGTTTTCCTAAAAGATTTAGTCCTATCCAGGTAGAATCTGAGCTGTCGGTGCACATCCATAGAATGCAGAATTCTTTGCCCCTTGCTTTGTGGGTTAGGAGGAAAAAAGGTGGGCAAATAAATTGATTGGTTGAGACCCACATTGGACACCACTTTAGGCATGAAAGTTGGGTTAGTCCTGAGCGAGACCATGTCAGCATGGAAAATTATGAAGGGCTCTACAGCCATGAGGGCTTGTAGCTCTGAAACTCTTCTTGCTGAAGTGATGGCCAGAAGCAAGGCCGTTTTCCAAGAGAGGAATTTTAACTCTGCTAAAGCTGCAGGCTCAAATGGGGGGGGGGCTTTTCCAACAGAAAGTTAAGGTCCCAAGCTGGGGTAGGAGCTCTTCTGGGTGGCCTTAAATTGTTAGCCCCTCTTAGGAACTGTTTGATGAGAGGGTGTGAGAAGACAGGTGGCTCTGTGCTGTAATGAGCAGAGATGGCAGAGGCATGAATTTTAATAGAAGAGAAGGATAGGCCCCTGTGTAGTAGGTCTGTTAGGTAATCCAGGATGAAAGGTAGGGAGGGCTGTGCTGTTTCAGCTCCTTTAGCCTGGATCAAGGTGCAAAACCTTTTCCACTTGTCAGCATAGGATTTTCTAGTGCTGGGCCGTCTAGCCTCACATATAACATCCAGGACTTGTTTGCTTAGGCTGGATGCTTTAGGAGAGGTCAGGGAATAAGCCAGGCTGCCAGGTTCAGAGTCTGCAATTGTTGATGCATGAACTCTCAATCTTCTGGGTCAGGAGAGTTGGGATCTGAGGTAGGTGCCATGGTGGCAGGGGTGACAGTCTGCACAGCAGTGGATACAATCAAGATTGCCCTTGGTTTTTCCTCCCTTATTTTGAGCAGTACCCTTGAAATTCGTGGTAGAGGGAAAAAATGCATAGATCAAGAGGTTTACCCACTGGAAGGATAGAGCATCCACTTTCCAGGCCTTGCTGTGAGGTTCCCTGGTGCAGAATTTGCTGAGGTGGTGATTGTTGTGGGAGGCAAACAGGTCCACCTTTGGGGTGCCCCATTTCTGGGTTACAAGTTTGAAAATTCTGTAGTCTAGCAGGTTTCTGCTCAAGTTGTCTGCCAGAGAGTTTAGGGAGCCTGGCAGGAATTGTGCTAGCATGTGAATTTGCATGGCTCAAGCCGTGTGCCAAAGGGTCTTGGCTAGCATGCAGAGAGGATAAGAGTGAGTTCCTCCCTGCTTGTTGATACATCACATCACTGTGGTGTTGTCTGTTTTGATCACTAGAGGCCCCGGGGAGAGTAGGGGTCTGAAAACTGCACGAGTGTGCTGAACAGAACTAGCATCTCTTTTTGGTTGATGTGCAGATGTATTTCATTTGGGCTCCAATGGCCCTGAATGCACCTGCCATCCACGTGAGTACCCCAGGCATAATTTGATGAGTCTGTGGTGAGGGTCTGGGCGGCATGGGGTTGTGAGAAGTGAAGACCCTTGTTGTAGTTGCATGCTGCTGCCCACCAAACAAAATCTTTCCTTAGACAGGGTATCATAGGTATGATAGTTTCCATGTCTTGAGTGTGTTGACACCAAAAGGTTTTTAGGTACCATTGTAGTTTCCTCATAAGCAGTCTGGCATATGGAATGAGTAGAATGCAGGAGATCATGAACCCTAGAGTTTGCAGGATTTTCCTTGCAGATAAAGTACAGTTTTGTACCTACCATAAATGTAGATGTCCGATAGGAATGCATCTGCAGTCCTTACAAATGGGTTATCCTGTCGTCAGGCAGCCCTTCGGTCGGCCGGATTCCAAAGTCTGGGTCTGGCCTAGGCTGGTGTCGCACTTCACCCGACGTCATAGCCGCAGTTCTTCGGGTATAAAGGCATCAGCCGACGCCATTTTCCTCAGTGTTTCTTGCCCCAGATGCCAGGTGCCCTCTTGGAAGGCTAAATTTGGATAAATGCCCATGTTTCCAAATAGTAGAGAGCAAACACAAAAAATAAGCATGTATGTACATATATACAAACAAATACACCATAATAGATCCCCCCCCCAGCTAGCTATAAGATGGGCAAATACCCTAGGAGTACCACAGAGGGGAAGGCGGGTGGGTAATCCTGACTGCAGATGCATTCCTATCGGACATCTACATTTATGGTAGGTACAAAACTGTACTATGTCCTTCAAGGATGCATCTGCAGTCCTTACAAATGGGTGGAATACCATAGCCAAACCAGGGGAGGAGGAAAGAAGAGATTATGGTGTAGTTAGGATCCCTTGCAAAACAGCAGTGGCAAAACCTGCTCGGGATCTAGAGTATAAAGGTAAGTTATAATGCTTGGCAAATGTATGCACGGAGGTCCAAGTAGCCGCCTCTATAATGTCCTTGGTAGCCACTCCTCGTAAGAAAGCTGTGGTAGTGGCTGTAGCCCTTGTAGAGTGAGACCTGATGTTCTCTGGAGTTTTCTTTCCATGGTAGGAATAACAAAATCTAATGCAATTTCCTATCCAGTTGGAGATTGTCTGTTTTGAAATTGCTTTTCCTTCCCTTCCTGTTGCATATGCTACCAGTAGTTGGTCAGTTTTTCTATTGCCCTTGGTCCTGTCCAGGTAGTAGCGTAACTGTCTATGTACATCCAAGGTATGCAACAGTCTTTCTCCCCTGTTCTGTGGGTTGGGGAAGAATGTAGGTAGGTGGATAGCCTGATTTAAAGATACTCTGGATACCACCTTAGGCATAAAAGTAGGATTTGTTCTCATGGACACTATCTTGATGGAAGATCAGGAAGGGTTGCACTGCCATTAATGCCTGTAGTTCAGATACCCTTCTTGCTGAAGTGATTGCCAGCAGGAAAGCAGTCTTCCATGATAAGTATTGTAATTCTGCTGTTGCTGCTGGTTCGAAAGGAGGAAGTGTCAATTTTTCTAGCACAAAGTTCAAGTCCCATGCTGGCAATGGTGGTTTCCTAGGAGGTTTTAAATTTTTAGTTCCTCTCAGAAACTGCCTGAGCAGAGGATGCGAGAAGACAGGAGGATCCAAGCTGTATTCTGCTGAAATTGCTGATGCATGTATCTTGATGGAAGAATAGGACAGGCCTGTGTGGAAGAGCTCTGCCAAGTATTCCAGGATGTTGGCTATGTTTACCAGTGACACATCTTCTCCCTTTGCAGTATTCCAAATGAGATATCTTTTCCATTTTGCTGCATAATTTTTCCTTGTTGAGGGTCTGCGAGCCTCAAGGATAATGTCTTTAACCCTTTGGGATAAATTTGGGTTAATTGATCTTATGTAATGTTCCAGGCAGTCAGCTGCAGAGTTTTCAGGCTTGGATGCAGGATGTTGTAGTTGTTCTGTGTTAACAGCAATGGAACCAGGGGTAGTGTCCATATTTGTTCCTGAGACATGCTCCTTAGTAATGGGTACCAATGTTGCCTTGGCCAGTCTGGAGCTATCAGAATGATCCTTGGATGGTCTTCTTTGATCTTCAATAGCACCTTGTGCATCAAAGGAAGTGGTGGGAATGCATATGCTGTCAGGTTTTTCCAACTGAAAGATAGGGAGTCCACCTTCCAAGCAAGTGGGTGGTACGTCCTTGTGCAGAATTTCTTTAGTTGGTGATTGCGAGGGGATGCAAATAAGTCTATTTCTGGGAGTCCCCATTTTCTTGTAATGGCTTTGAATATGTCCGGATGCAGCATCCATTCGTGGGCATCCGTGGTAGTCCTGCTTAATATGTCTGCTAGAATGTTTTCTTTTCCTGGTACAAAACTTGCTTGTAACTGAATGTTGTAGCTCAGAGCCACATTCCATAGGTCCAGTGCCATCCGCATAGAGGGTATGAATGTGTGCCTCCCTGTTTGTTGATGTACCACATAACTGTGGTGTTGTCTGTCCTTATCATCAACTGACCTTCTCGGAGAAATGGTCTGAATGTCTGGATTGCCAATTTTACTGCCAGCATTTCCTTTAGATTTATGTGTAGGTGCAGCTGGTCTTGAATCCATAAGCCTTGTATGCACTTGTCCAGCATGTGGGCCCCCCAACCGAGGTCTGAGGCGTCCGTCGTGATGGTTTGGCTTGGTTGAATGCTGTAGAAGGGCAATCCTGCGTTTGATTGACAGGCCTGAGCCCACCATAGGAACTCTTGTTTCAGGCATGGGATTATTGGAATTTTGGTTTCTAGGCTGTGCTTGTGTTGAGACCATAAATTCTTTAGGTACCACTGTAGCTTCCTCATATGCAGTCTGGCATGAGGGACCAGTATTATGCAGGATGCCATGAAGCCCAGGGCTTGCAGTACTTTTCTTGCTGTTAGATGGTTCTGCTTTGTTAATGCCAAGAAGTAGAGAGGTAGTTGCTCTTGCTTTTCTGCAGTTAGGAATGCCATTTGCTTTGATGTGTCCAGCTCTGCACCCAAAAGGTTATTCTTTGGGATGGTATCAGCCTTGACTTTTTTATGTTGACTGTATATCCCAGGGCTTGTAGCAGGTAAATGACTCTTTGTAAGTCTTCTGTTAGCTTGTTTTTGTTGTCTGCTTGTATCAGGCAGTCGTCCAGGTAGGGGTAAATTTGGATTCCTTGAAGCCTGCAATGAGCAATTACTGATGCCAGGCATTTCGTGAACACTCTGGGCGCAGTAGATAAGCCAAAGGGCAATGCTGAGAATTGATAATGCTCTGATCCTGCAAGAAATCTGAGGTATCTTCTGCAATTTGGTCGTATGGGGATGTGCAGGTATGCCTCCTTGAGATCTAGAGTTACCAGCCAAGACTCCTTGCCCAGCATGGGAAGAAGCTGCTGTAGAGTCAGCATTTTGAATTTTGGAACAATGAGGAATGTGTTTAAAGCGGACAGGTCGAGAATAGGCCTCCATTTGTTCTCTTTTCTTGGTACCAGGAATAGTCTGGAGTGAAATCCCTTTCCTTGCTCCATAGATGGTACCTTTTCCACAGCTCTCATCTTTAATAATTGAGATATTTGTTTTAGACCTTCTGTCTTTTGATTTGGCGGTAGGTTTGGCATTCCTCTCTTCCCTGGTAGAGTATGGAAGTGGAACCTGTAGCCTTGGTCTATTGTCTGTAAAATCCACTTGTCTCTTGTGATGTAATGCCAGTTTATTGAGAATAAGGCTAGCTTTCCGCCTAAGGGTGCTTCTAGTTGTTCCCTGGTAGGTGGTGCCAGAGCCAAGTCACTGTGATTGTCCTGTTGCAGTGGTGGTGGTTGTGTCTGTGTCTTGCTGGTTGTTACCCTGCCACTGGCGTCCCCTGTAGGCACCCCTGGATTGGTTTCTGCCTCTTGATCGCCTATTCCTGCCTCTCTGTGCTTTAGAGGAGTCTGGAAAGGACCAAGTTTTGGAGGGCCAATTCCTGCTAAACCTCGGAGGTTGGACCTGTAAGAAATCTTTTACTGTTTGTACAGATTTTGCCTTCTCCTCCATCTTCTTCAGTACCTGTTGTGCAGGAGAACCAAATAAATTGGCCTTGTCCATGGGAGCATCTAACAGTTTTGTTTTGACATGGTCCGGTAAGGCCTGCTCTTTCAACCATGCATGCCTTCTGATAACTGTACCAGTCATGGCTGATCTAAAGGAAGCCTCCAGTGCATCATAGCCGCATTTTAAAGAATGGTTACTAACTTGCTGAATGTTATGTACAATTTCCTGAACATACTTCTTATCAAAAGGTTCATCAGAGGACAGTTTTTTAGTTAACTGGTCAAGCATAAATTCTTGACATTGGATCATATGAAATTGACAGTTCAAGGCCCTAGCTGACAGAGTAGCAGAAGTGTAAACTTTTTTACCCCATCTCTCTAAGGACCTGGATTCCCTTTCAGAGGGGAGGGGATTTTTAGCAGAGGTAGTTGCTACAGCCTTAGGCCCCTGGGAGATGGTCTCGGGATCTGCAAAAGGGGCCTTGTATAGATGGTGATGTGTGTCCGGGACCCTGTAGTACCTATCGGGCTTAGCAGGGGCCGGAGGTAATGAATCAGGAGCAGTACAAGCATCATTAAATGCATCATCTACAACAGAAAGAACTGGAGGTATGGCTAAAGGCCTATGTTGAGGTAAATGCAAAAAGGTTCTAAGCCTTTTCCTGGAGTCTGAAAAATCTTGGCCCTGCCACTGAAATTGTTCCCTCATAGCATGCAAGGTTTCCCCAAAGGAAAATTCCTCACGTGGAGAGGCAGAAGGGATGGACTCTTCAGCATCAGAGTCTTCGTAAGGGGAATAAGGAGCCTCTGGAGGGTCTGTATTATCTGAATCATCAGAGGAATCATCTGTGGACACTGGCTCAGGGGGCTCTGCTCTAGGCCTCTTCTCTGGAGGTGGATGAGAGGCCCTGTCTGGATGAGGTTGGGATCCCCGGATTAAAGAAATAAGATCCTCTGCCAAGGAAAGCATTTGGGAACTGGAGCTGGGCCTGTGAGAGGGGGTCTTAACAGGCACAGTTTTTGTAGCTTTAGCTGCTTTAGCCCTGGCAAAGGCCTTAATGGACATGGCTGCAGGAGGCCTAGCAGCTCCACGTGCAGGAGTAGCGATATCCAAGGGAATAATGTCAGATAATTCCTGTGAAACCGCAACCACAGGTTGGATTTCAGAAGCCGATTCCACCAGGTTTGAAGAGGCCTCGGTAGAAGGCATGTTTTCGGCTGAAGGAAGAACCGCTTGCTCGGTTTCAGCAGAAACAGAGACACTCGCGGTTGGCTTAACCGCGGTTTCGGCCGAAACCGTGGACCGCGAGTGTCGGTCCTTTTCCTTGCATTTTTTGGATATTTGTGAAGTCGGAGGATCCGACGGCATAATATAAGCAAAATCAGTGCCAAAAAACTGCTCAGCAAATTCCGACCGACGTCTAAGCGTCCGTCGGTTAAAAGAAGCACAGGCTAGACAAGCAGCGACGTCGTGGTCTGGGCCTAAACAAGGTAAGCAGTAAGAGTGGAAATCTTTATGAGGTATTTGTTTCCCACAAGTTAAACAATTATTCACTTTTACTGACATTGGCTGAGGCAAGAAAGAGTCCCCAACGGGGTACTTAGCTTTTTAGAAGTCTTCGAAGTAGTATTCGGTAGTAGTAATCTCTGGTTCTGACCGACCGGCACTTGCGAACAGCTTCTGCTTCGGGCACCACGTGGCAAGAAAGACTGAGGAAAATGGCGTCAGCTGATGCCTTTATACCCGAAGAACTGCAGCTATGACGTCGGGTGAAGTGCGACACCAGCCGAGGCCAGACCCAGACTTTGGAATCCGGCCGACCGAAGGGCTGCCTGACGACAGGACAACCCATTTGTAAGGACTGCAGATGCATCCTTGAAGGACATCTGGGTTCTGTTGGCTAGTTGAGAGAAGTTGCCTGTCAAGTAGGCTTGTTTGGAGTAAGGAATGCCATCTGGGATGCTGTGTCCAGGCTTGCTCCCAGGAATACAATTTTTTTGAGTGGGGACTAGTTTTGATTTCTTTTCATTTATAGTATACCCCCGGGAGATCAATAGGTCCTTTACAAAGGTCAGGTGTTGTAACAGCTTTTCCTGACCGTTTGCCTGAATCAGGCAGTAGTCTAAGTAAGGGTAAATTTAAACATTTCAGTCTGCAAAAAGCTATGGCTGGAGCCAGGCATTTTGTGAAAACTCTGGGAGCAGTGGATAAGCCAAAGGGAAGTGCAGAGAACTGAAAGTGCATAGATCCTGTCTGAAACAGATATTTCCTCCAAGATTCCCCGATTGGGATGTGTAGGTAGGCCTCTTTTACGTCTAGGGTGGCTAACCAAGCATCCTTGGAAAGTATAGGAAGAAGCTGCTGGAAGGGGAGCATTCTGAATTTTGTTATAACCAGGTGCCCACTTTTCTGGGTACCAGGAAAAGTCTGGAATAGAAACTTTGGCCTATCTGGTCTGCAGGAACAGGCTGTATTGCCCTCATGGAGAGCAGGGAATGGACTTGTTTTTTGGCCTCTGCCCACTGGTTTAGAGGACGATCTGGGAACCCCTTTGGGGTTGGCACAGAGTGGAAATAAAATTTGTATCCCTGGGACACTATGTTGAGGACCCATCGGTCATTGGTAATAGAGGCCCAGTTGTTTGCATGGGAGGAGAGTTTTCCTTCTTGGGGCACAAGCAGGTGGGCAGAGGTAAGGGGTGGAGGTGTAAAGTCATTGTGAGTTCACAGGTAGGTACTAGGCTATCGGCCCAAGGGCCTATGTAAGCCTAGCCAACAAGGTTCCATGGCTTACGCCACCCAAGAAAGTTATTTTCCTGTGCCACTATTGAGCAAAGACACAAGTGATCCCCGGGGTGTATTTCCTACTTCCCATTCACTCATCAAGATTTTTCTTGAAGAGTGCTAATGAAGAACTTTGCTCGACATAGATGGGCAGCTTGTTCCAGAGTATAGGAAGTCTCTGGGAGAGGAATCTATCCCTCCAGCATGTCCTGTTTATTGTGGTGTAGCTCGGAGGGATTGTGATTTCTTTAGGTGTAGCATGTCCAACAGCTCTGAGTTTGACATAGCTTTATATGTTAGGCAGAGATCACCTCAGAGTAGGTGATATGCTACGGAATAAAGCTGGAGTCCTTTCCATAAGGGGTGGGTTAGCTCTCCTTGTTTTTGAAGTGGAAGAACTCCATTGCTTAGATCTCTGCATTCCCAGGGACTGCTGTCACATGGGGGGGGGGGGTCTGCTTCCCCTAGGTCTTGGCTGAGCTGGCATGAAGGGGACCAGGAAGAACCAGTGCTTGGAGGGGCAATGCCTACTGAACCTTGGAAGCTGGACCTGTAAGAAGTCTTTAACTGTCTGCATAGATTTAGCTTTTTCTTCCATCTTTTTAAGACCTCTTCTGCCTTGGTGTCAAACAAATTGTCTTTGTTCAATGGTGCGTCCAATAGTTTTGATTTGGCATGGTCTGGCAAAATCTGTTCCTTAAGCCAAGCATGCCATCTAAGTACAGAACCAGTGACTGCTGCCCTGCAAGATGCTTCTAGGGCGTCAAACCCACATTGCAAGGTGTGTTTAGTAACTTGGCTTGCAGAATGCATAAGTTCTTGTAATTCTTTATTTTCTGCACAAGCAGGAAAGGTAGATATTTTTTGTCTGAGGAGTTCCATGGTATGTCCTGTATTTCAGCATGTGGAACTGAGAATTTAGTGATCTAATGGCAAAAGCTGCAGAGGTGTATACTTTTTTACCCCATCTGTCTAAAGCTCAGGAATCCCTGTCCGAGGGGGTGGGATTCTTAGATGTAGTTGCTTTAATTCCTTTAGGTCCTTAGGAGATGACCTTTGGGTCAGCAGTAGGATTTTTGAAAAGGAATTTGAGAGTCAGGGACTCTACCTGTCAGGTTTCCTGGGAGCAGGAGGAAGGGTGCCAGGAGTCAAACTGGACTCCATAAAGATATAATCCACAACATCCAAGACAGGAGGAATGGCTAAAGGTCTGTGCTGTGGTAAATCTAAGAATTCCCCAAGTCTCTTTTTGGACTGAGGATAGTCCTGACATTCCCATTGGAAATGCTCACTTAAAGTATGTAGGGTTTCACCGAATGAAAAATCCTCTGGAGGAGAGGCAGAAGAAAAGTACAGTTTTGTACCTACCATAAATGTAGATGTTCGATTGTAAACACTTCTGCAGTCATCACACTTGGGTTATCCTGCCATCAGGGGGTCCCCACAGTCAGCCAGAGTTCCAAAGTCTTGGTCGGCGTCAGTTGCTGTCGCCTCCTCCCTGACGGCAGTGCGACAGGGGTATAAAAGATGCAGCAGATGCCATTTTCTTCAGTTTTTCTTGCCCCAGATGTCCGGTGCCTCCAAATAGGTAGGCAATTCAAATTGGTAGTAAAAAATGCAAAATCAAAGCAAACAACCATTTTTAGTTAACAGCAAATACTCCCCATAAGTAATAAAGGGTATATGCCCTAGGTAAGTACCAGAAAATAAGAGGAGAAGGAGGGAGGGTAACCTGGACTGCAGCAGTGTTTGCACTCTAATATCTACATTTATGGTAGGTACAAAACTGTACTATGTTCATCGTGTTACACTGCTGCAGTCATCACACTTGGGTGGAGTCCCAAAGCTGAGGTAGGGAGGCTGGATCTATAAAGCATTAGGGGTGGCTATAAGGCCCTGCAGTACAGCAGTGGCGAGGCCAGCTCTGGATTTGGTGGATTTGGAGTATAAAGGCAAATGGTAATGTTTGGTGAAGGTATCCACAGAACTCCATGTTGCTGCTTCCAAAATATCCTTGGTGGGTACTCCTCTGAGGTAGGCAGTTGAAGTGGCTGTTGCCCTGGTGGAGTGAGATCTAATGCTGCTAGGTACAGGTTTCCCATGGTGGGTATAGCAGAAACATGTACAGTGTCCTATCCATTTTGAAATAGTCTGCTTTGAAATGGCTTTTCCCTGTGCTCCTGCAGCATATGCTACCAATAATTGCTCAGTTTTTCTGAAAGCTTTGGTTTTGTCCAAGTAGAAGCGTAACTGTCTGTGAATGCCCAGAGAATGTAGTAGACTCTCCCCTTTGTTCTGTGGTTTTGGATAAAAAGTTGGCAACTGAATAGTTTGGTTTAGAGCCATACTTGATACCACCTTTGGCATAAACGTAGGGTTAGTTCTTAAAGACACCCCGTCCTGGTGGAAAATGAGGAAAGGTTCCACTGCCATTAGTGCCTGTAATTCTGAAACTCTTCGTGCTGATGTTACTGCCAGTAGCAGTGCAGTTTTCCAATAGATATATTTTAATTCTGCTGTGTTAGCTGGCTCAAATGGAGGTAAGGTTAATTTTTCCAAAATAAAGTTGAGGTTCCAAGTTGGTGTGGGTGCTCTACGGGGTGGTCTTATGTTTTTAGCCCCTCTAAGGTACTGTTTGAGCAAAGGATTAGAAAAAATTGGTGGATCCGTGTTGTAATGAGCAGAGATAGCGGAGGCGTGGATCTTGATGGATGAAAAAGAGAGGCCCTTGTCCAGCATCTCAGTTAAGTATTGCAGTATCCGAGGAATGTTTGGGACAAGAGGGTCAAGGCTGTGCCGCTTGGTTCCAGGCACAGAATCTCTTCCATTTATCCAAATAGGCTTTCCTGGTGCTAGGCCTTCTGGCCTCCAGAATGACATCCATAACAGCTTTGGAGAGAGGCACTGCTTGCTTGGCTAAGGAATTTTCCATGCAGCTATATTTAAGGTCTTTAGCTGGCTGTGAAGTATCTGATTGTTGTGCTGTGTCAGCAGCTGTGGGATTTGAGGCAAAATCCAGGGTGGTTCCTGTGATAAGTTCTTTAAGATTGGGTACCAGTGCTGGCGTGGCCAGTCTGGTGCTATCAGGATCATTTTTGGCTCTTCCTGCCTGGCTTTTATGAGTACCTTTGGAAGGAGAGGTAAAGGAGGGAAAGCATATACTTGAAGTTTTTTCCAGCTGAATGAGAGGGCATCCACTTTCCATGCTTGTGGATGGTAGCTCCTTGTGCAGAATTTCTGTAATTGGCAGTTCTTTGGGGAAGCAAACAGATCTATGTCCTGGTTCCACCATTTTTGTGTTATCATTCTGAATAGTTGTGGGTTCAGTTCCCATTCGTGTGGGTCCATAATGTTTCTGCTTAGGTCATCTGCCAGTGTGTTTTTCTCTCCTGGCAGGAATTGTGCTTGCAGATGAACTTGGTAGTTTACAGCAGTATTCCACAAGGTCGTGGCTTGTCTGCAGAGGGGGTAGGAGTGCGTGCCCCCTTGCTTGTTTATGTACCACATAACTGTGGTGTTGTTTGTCTTTAGTAGTAATTGTCCTGGATGCAGTAGGTCCTTGAAAGCTATAACAGCATTTTGTACAGCTAGCATCACTTTTTGATTGATATGGAGATGTCTTTGCTCTGTGGGCCACTTGCCCTGGATACATTTTCCTGCCATGTGCGCTCCCGAGGTGTAATCCGATGCATCTGTTGTCAGTGTCTGCCTGGCTGTGGGTTGAGTGAAAGGCTGTCCCTTGTTGAGGTGACAAGCTTGTGCCCACCATCGAAACTCCTGTTGTAGGCAAGGAATTAGTGGTATAACGGTTTCCAAACTTTGACAGTGTTGAGACCATACGCTCTTTAGGTACCATTGTAGTTTCCTCATATGCAGTCTGGCATAAGGAATTAGTAGCATGCAAGATGCCATGTAGCCCAAGGCCGGCAGAATTTTTCTTGCAGGGAGTTGGGTCTTTGTTGCCATTAATTGAAAATATTGAGTCAGTTGTTATTGCTTGTCTGGCGTGAGATAAGCCATCTGGGTCGTTGTGTTCAAGCTGGCACCCAGGAATATTATCTGTTGTGAGGGCACTAGTTTTGATTTCTTTTCATTTACTGTATATCCCAGGCAACTTAACTGTTTTACGTACGCCAGATGCTTTAGTAGAATGTCCTTGCTCTCTGCTTGAATCAGGCAGTCATCCAGGTATGGATAAATTTTAATTCCTTTTTGCCTGCAAAATGCAATTACTGGTGCAGGACAATTTGTGAAGACCCTGGGCACAGTAGATAAGCCAAAGGGCAGTGCAGAGAATTGATAGTGCATTGAACCTGCTAGAAATTGGAGGTACCTTCTGCAGTTTTGTCTGATAGGGACATGCAGGTATGCCTCTGAGGTCCAAAGTCACGAGCCAAGCTTTCTTGCCCAGCATGGGAAGAAGCTGCTGTAGTGTCAACATTTTGAATTTTGGAATATCCAGGTAAGTGTTTAGTGTAGAAAGGTCCAGAATGGGTCTCCAGGCTTTGTCCTTTCTGGGAACCAGAAAGAGTCTTGAGTAAAATCCTTGTCCTTGTTCTTGTGGTGGTACCTTTTGAATAGCTCTCATGTCCATGAGTGCTGTAACTTGTTTCTGAGCCTCTGCCCCTTGAATTGGTGGCAGATTTGGCATTCCTTTCAACCTTGGCAAGGTGTGGAAATGGAACCTGTAACCTTGAGATACGATGTTGAGAACCCACTTGTCTTTGGTGATGCAATGCCAGTTGTGATAGAAAAGTGCCAGTTTTCCTCCTAAGGGGGCTGCCAAGAGAAAGCTGTTTGGCAGCTGTAGTGGAACGTCATTGAGGCTGTTTTTTATAAGGTTGAGGCCTGTTTTCCCCTTCTTTCTGGCCTGGTGTGCCCCATTGTCGAGGCCTGTAAGGGCCTTGTGTCTGGCCTCTACCTCTTGGACATCTGTATCTGCCCCTTTGAGGTCTATCTGTGACTGGAAAGGACCAATTCTTTGTTGATCAATTTCTGCTAAAACGAGGAGGCTGAACCTGTAAGAAATCTTTCACCATTTGCATAGATTTTGCCTTATCCTCCATCTTCTTTAATACCTCCTCTGCCTCAACTCCAAACAGCACATCCCACTGCAAAAGCGCATCCAACAATTTGACCTTAACATGATGTGGTAACGTATGTTCTTTTAACCAAGCATGCCTTCTAATGACGGAGCCTGTAACTGCTGCTCTACAGGAGGCCTCCAAGGAATCAAACCCACATTGCAAAGTATGTTTTCCCACTTGTTCAGCTGCATGCAATAAACCCTGCATTTCTTTTACGTTAGGAGGATCTGATTTTGGTAGCATCTTTTGTTTCAACTGAGACATCAAAAATTGCTGATATTTTAGCATGTGAAACTGGCAATTCAAGGCTCTCATTGCTAAAGTTGCAGACGTGTATACCTTTTTTCCCCATCTGTCTAATGCTCTGGAATCTCTGTCAGAGGGAACTGGGTTTTTTGTTGATGAGGCCTTAATCCCTTTGGGTCCCTGAGAAATAGTTTCAGGGTCAGCAACAGGGCTTTTGTACAGAAATTTGTGAGAGTCAGGGGACTCTGTAATATCTATCAGGTTTAACTCGGGCTGGGGGTAAGAAGTCCAGGTTCAAATTGGATTTAGTGTACACATCATCCACAATGTCTAAAACTGGTGGAATAGCAAGGGGTCTGTGTTGGGGCAATAAAAGGAAGTCTCAGAGTCTTTTCTTGGATTCTGAATAATCCTGGCCTTCCCAATGGAAATGCTCTCTCATGGTATGTAGGGTCTCCCCAAAGGAGTAATCCTCAGGCAGAGAGGCTGATGGAATTGATTCCTCAGCATCAGAATCCTCCTAAGGGGGTAAAGAATATCCTAGGTCCGAGTAAGAGTCAGAGGAGAGGGGGGACACCTGATCAGAAGATTCATAGTCTGCATCCTGCTTGGGCCTTTTATCAGGAGGGGGATGGGACCCCCTGATCAGAGTGATCAGGTCCTCGGCCATTTTAGCATCAGTTTCTTAGGCATGGAAGCCTGTCCTGGAGAAAGTTGTGTCTGTTTCTTTGCTTTTAAGGGGGGCTTCGCTTTAACAGAGGGTTTTAATAGTTAACTGGGTAGGTCTGAAAACACCCTCTGTAGCTGTGAAATGCTCAGCTACTACAGTTTCCTCTGTAGGTTTAGGATCGGTAAACTGAAGGCCTAGTGCGTTCGAAGGTCCAGTCAGCTCCACGTGGGAGTCGAAGCCAGTCTGTGGTAGCGGTCAGGGGCTGCGTAGGCACCTCTCTGAAAACCGGCGACCGGCTTAGAAGAGGCCTCGTCGTCCGTTTTGGGCCTCGGATGCCTGTCCTTGTGCTTTTTATGCAAGGGTCGGAATTTCCAACGGCATGGTATAATTGAATTTTCTACCAAAATAATGTCTGGCAAAATCAAACTGACGTTTAATAGTGCGCTTGTTAAACCTAGCACAAAACCGACAACCAGTGACATTGTGGTCAGGGCCTAGGCATGGAATACAATAGGAGTGGAAATCCTTATGAGGTATTCGCTTCCCACAAGAAATACAGTTATTAACTTTTACTGACATCAGTCTGAGGCAAGAAAAAGTTTCCCCAATGGGGTACTTAGCTTTTTTAGAAGACTTTGGTTCTGGATTCGGAATGATAATCTCAGGAGTCGGCTGACCGGCACTTGTGAACTGCTTCTGCTTCGGGCAGTGCGCGGCAAGAAAGACTGAAGAAAATGGCATCTGCTGCATCTTTTATACCCCTGTCGCACTGACGTCAGGGAGGAGGCGACAGCAACAGACGCCAGATCAAGACTTTGCAACTCTGGCCAACTGCGGGACTGACTGACGGCAGGATAACCCAAGTGTGATGACTGCAACAGTGTAACACGAACATCGGATTCCTCTGCATCTGAATCCTCACAAGCAGATAGGGGTTGCATGTCTTCATATTCAGAAAAGTACAGTTTTGTACCTACCATAAATGCAGATGTTAGAGTGTATACACTGCTACAGTCATTACACTTGGGTAATCCTGCCGTAAGGCGGTTCCTCAGTCGGCCTGAGTTCCAAAGTCTTGGTCCGGCTCCGGCGTCGGTTGCTGTTGCCGCCTCCCTGACGTCAGTGCGACAGGGGTATACAAGATGCAGCTGACGCCATTTTCTTCAGTTTTTCTTGCCCCAGATGTCAGATGCCTCTAAATAGGTAGGCAATTCCAACTGCTAATAAAACATAATAAAACATACATAAGAAAAGCAAAAAACAACTTAAAGCTACCAGCAAATACTCCCCATAGGTAGTAAGGGTAGAAGACATAGGTACGTACCAGCCAGTAAGATGGGAAGGAGGGAGGGTAACCTGGACTGCAGCAGTGTATACACTCGGACATCTACATTTATGGTAGGTACAACACTGTACTATGTTCATCGTGTTACATTGCTGCAGTCATTACACTTTGGTAGAATCCCAAAGCTGAGGAAGGGTGGCAGGTTCTATAAGGCATTAGGGGTGGCTATAAGGCCCTGCAGCACTGCAGTGGTGAAGCCAGCTCTGGATTTAGAGTATAGAGGCAGATGGAAATGCTTGGTGAAGGTATGTACAGAACTCCAAGTTGCTGCTTCCAAATTATTCTTGGTAGGCAGTTGAAGTGGCTGTTGCCCTGGTGGAGTGAGATCTAATATGCTGCTAGGTACAGGTTTTCCATGGTATGTGTAGCAGAAATGTATACAATGTCCTATCCATTTTGAAATAGTCTGTTTTGAAATGGCTTTTCCCTGTGCTCCTGCAGCATATGCTACCAATAATTGCTCAGATTTTCCAAAAGCTTTGGTTTTGTCCCAAGTAGAAACGTAACTGCCTGTGAATGTCCAGAGAGTGCAGTAGTCTCTCCCCTTTATTCTGTGGTTTAGGATAAAAAGTTGGCAGGTGAATAGTTTGGTTTAGAGCCACACTGGATACCACCTTTGGCATAAAAGTAGGGTTAGTTCTTAAAGACACCCTGTCCTGGTGGAAAATGAGGAAAGGTTCCACTGCCATTAGTGCCTGTAATTCTGAAACTCTTTGTGCCGATGTTATTGCCAGGAGCAGAGCAGTTTTCCAAGAGATATATTTTAATTCTGCTGTGGTGGCTGGCTCAAAAGGAGGTAAAGTTAGCTTCTCCGAAACAAAGTTGAGGTCCCAAGTTGGAGTAGGTGCTCTACGGGGTGGTCTTATGTTTTTAGCCCCTCTGAGGTACTGTTTTAACAGAAGATTAGAGAAAATTGGTGGATCCGTGTTGTAATGAGCAGAGATGGCAGAGGCGTGGATCTTGATGGATGAGAAGGAGAGTCATTTGTCCAGCATCTCAGTTAAGTATTGTAGTATCTGAGGAATGTTTGGGACAAGAGGGCCAAGGCTGTGAGCTTGGTTCCAGGCACAGAATCTTCCATTTATCTGAATAGACTTTCCTGGTACTAGGCCTTCTGGCCTCCAGAATGACATCCTTAACAGCTTTGGAGAGAGGCATTGCTCGCTTGACTAAGGAATCTTCCATGCAGCTAGGTTTAAGGTCTTTAGCTGGCTGTGTAGTATTTGTTTGTTGTGCTGAGTCAGCAGATGTGGGATTTGAGGCAAAATCCAGGGTGGTTCTTGTGCTAAGCTCCTTAAGATTGGGTACCAGTGCTGGCGTTGCCAGTCTGGTGCAATCAGAATCATCTTTGGCTCTTCCTGCCTGGCTTTTATGAGTATCTTTTGGCAGGAGAGGTAGTGGTGGGAAAGCGTATACTTGTAGGTTCTCCCAGCTGAATGAGAAGGCATCCACTTTCCATGCTTGTGGATGGTAACTCCTTGTGCAGAATTTTTGTAGCTGGCAGTTTATTGGGGATGCAAACATTTTTGTGTTATCATTCTCAATATTTATGGATTCAACTCCCATTTGTGAGGATCCATGATGTTTCTGCTTAAGTCGTCTGCCAGTGTGTTTTTCTCTCCTGGCAGGAATTGTGCTTGCAGATGAACTTGAAGGTTTATAGCTGTGTTCCACAAGGTCATAACTTGTCTGCATAGGGGGTAGGAGTGAGTGCCCCCTTGCTTGTTTATGTACCACATAACTGTGGTGCTGTCTGTCTTTAGTAGTAGTTGTCCTGGATGCAGCAGGCCCTTGAAAGCTATAAGTGCATTTTGTACAGCTAGCATTTCTTTTTGATTGATGTGAAGATGCCTTTGTTCTGCGGGCCAGGCACCCTGAATACATTTGCCTGCCATGTGTGCTCCCCAGGTGTAATCCGATGCATCTGTTGTCAGTGTTTGCCTGGCTGTGGGTTTTGTAAAAGGCTGTCCCTTGTTGAGGTGACAAGCTTGAGCCCACCATTGAAACTCCTGTTGAAGGCAAGGGATTAGTGGTATAACTGTTTCCAGACCTTGACAGTGTTGAGACCATACATTCTTTAGGTACCATTGTAGTTTCCTCATATGCAGTCTGGCATATGGAATTAGTAGTATGCAGGATGCCATGTAACCCAAGGCCTGCAGAATTTTTCTTGCAGGGAGTTGGGTCTTTGTTGCCATCAACTGAAAGTATTGAGTCAGTTGTCCTTATTTGGCGTGACATAAGCCATCTGGGCCACTGTGATCGAGCTGGCACCCAGAAATATTATCTCTTGTGAGGGCACTAGTTTTGATTTCTTTTAGTTTACTGTGTACCCCAGGCAACTTAACTTTTTTACAAATGCCAGACGCTTTAGAAGAATGTCCTTGCTCTCTGCTTGAATCAGGCAGTCGCCCAGGTACAGATAAATTTGAATTCCTTTCTGTCTGTAAAATGCAATTACTGGTGCCAGGCACTTTGTGAAGACCCTGGGCGCAGTAGATAAGCCAAAGGGCAGTGCAGAGAATTGGTAGTGCATTGAACCAGCTAAGAATCTGAGGTATCTTCTGCAGTTTTATCTGATAGGGACATGCAGGTATGCCTCTTTGAGGTCCAAAGTCACAAGCCAAGCTTTCTTGCCCAGCATGGGAAGAAGCTGCTGTAATGTCAACATTTTGAATTTCGGAACATCCAAGTAAGTGTTTAGAGATGAAAGATCCAGAATGGGCCTCCAGGCTTTGTCCTTTCTGGGTACCAGAAAGAGTCTCGAGTAAAATCCTTGTCCTTGCTCCTGTGATGGTACCTTTTGAATAGCTCTCATATCCATGAGTGCTGTAATTTGTTTTTGAGCCACTGCCCAGTGATTTGGTGGCAGATTTGGCATTCCTTTTAACCTTGGCAGAGTGTGAAAGTGGAACCTGTAACCTTGAAATACAATGTTGAGAACCCATTTGTCTTTGGTGATCATTTGCCAATTGTGGTAGAAGAGTGCCAGTTTTCCTCCCAAGGGGGCTGCCAAGAAGGATTTGTTTGGCAGCTGTAGTGAAAAGTCATTGGAGCTGCTTTTTATATGGTTGGGACCGGTTTCCCTTCTTTCTGGCCAGATGCAACCCATTGTCAAGGCCTGTAAGGATTTTGTGTTTGACCTCTACCTCTTGGATGTCTGTATCTTCCCCTTTGAGGTCTGCCTGTAATTGGAAAGGACCAATTCTTAGTTGGCCGGTTTCTGCTAATCTAGGAGGCTGAACCTGTAAGAAATCCTTCACCGTTTGCATAGATTTTGCCTCATCCTCCATTTTCTTTAATACCTCTTCTGCCTTCACTCCAAATAACACATTTTGCTGTAAAGTGCATCCAATAATTCTGCTTTAACATGATCTGGTAAAGTACAGTTTTGTACCTACCATAAATGTAGATGTCCGATAGATATGCAACTGCAGTCATAACATATGGGTTGTCCTGCCTCAGGCAGCCCTCGGTCGGCCGGATTCCAAAGTCTGGGTCTGGCGTCGGCTGGTGTCGCCTCCTCTCCGACGTCAGAACGGCTGGAGTATAAAGGCATCGGCCAACGCCATCTTCTTCAGTGTTTCTTGCCCAGATGCCAGGTGCCCTCCTAGGAAGGCTAAATTTGGTGAATGGATAAAGAATTCCAGACATGCACAACAGTAATAAACCGATACACCATAGAGACACCCCCAGCTAAAAAGGATTAGGGGTAGTGGACCCATAAAAAAGGATGCAGAGGGGTAGGAGGGTGGGAGAATCCGACTGCAGTTGCATATGTATCGGACATCTACATTTATGGTAGGTACAAAACTGCACTATGTCCTTCAAGAATGCAACTGCAGTCATAACATATCGGTTGAATACCATAGCCAAGCTGGGGGCGGTTGGAACTAAGAAAGTGATGGTGTAGCTAAAATGCCCTGCAGGACTGCCGAAACAAAGCCTGCTCGAGATCTGGAGTATAAAGGCAGGTTGTAGTGTTTGGTAAATGTATGCACGGAGCTCCATGTAGCAGCCTCTAGAATGTCCTTTGTAGCCACTCCTCTTAGGAAAGCTGTAGATGTGGCTATAGCTCTGGTGGAGTGTGGCCTGATATTGGCTGGCACACCTTTTCCATGGAAGGAATAGCAGAATCTGATGCAGTGTCCAATCCATTTGGAAATTGTTTGTTTGGAGATTGCTTTTCCTTGTATTCCAGCAGCATAGGCTACAAACAGTTAGTCAGACTTTCTGGTGGCCTTAGTTCTGTCCAGGTAGTAGTGTAGTTGCCTGTGTATGTCCAAAGTATGTAGCAGCGTTTCCCCCCTGTTTTGAGGGTTGGGAAAGAAAGTAGGCAGGTGAATGGCTTGATTTAGAGACACCCTTGAAATTACTTTTGGCAAGCTTTTTATATGGTTGGGACCTGTGTTTCCCTTCTTTCTGGCCTGATGCAACCCATTGTCAAGGCCTGTAAGGATCTTGTGTTTGACCTCTACCTCTTGGATGTCTGTATCTTCCCCTTTGAGGTCTGCCTGTAATTGGAAAGGACCAATTCTTAGTTGGCCAGTTTCTGCTAATCTAGGAGGCTGAACCTGTAAGAAATCCTTCACCGTTTGCATAGATTTTGCCTTATCCTCCATTTTCTTTAATACCTCTTCTGCCTTCACTCCAAATAACACATTCTGCTGTAAAAGGTGCATCCAATAATTCTGCTTTAACATGATCTGGTAAAGTACAGTTTTGTACCTACCATAAATGTAGATGTCCGAAAGATATGCAACTGCAGTCATAACATATGGGTTGTCCTGCCTCAGGCAGCCCTCGGTCAGCCGGATTCCAAAGTCTGGGTCCGGCGTCGGCTGGTGTCGCCTCCTCTCCGACGTCAGAACGGCTGGAGTATAAAGGCATCGGCCAACGCCATCTTCTTCAGTGTTTCTTGCCCCAGATGCCAGGTGCCCTCCTAGGAAGGCTAAATTTGGTGAATGGATAAAGAATTCCAGACATGCACAACAGTAATAAACAGATACACCATAGAGACACCCCCAGCTAAAAAGGAGTAGGGGTAGTGGACTCATAAAAAAGGATGCAGAGGGGTAGGAGGGTGGGAGAATCCGACTGCAGTTGCATATCTATCGGACATCTACATTTATGGTAGGTACAAAAAGTACAGTTTTGTACCTACCATAAATGTAGATGTCCGATAGGCATGCATCTGCAGTCCTTACAAATGGGTTGTCCTGGCCTCAGGCAGCCCTTCGGTCGGCCGGATTCCAAAGTCTGGGTCTGGCCTCGGCTGATGTCGCACTTCACCCGACGTCATAGCTGCAGTTCAGTGGGTATAAAGGCATCAGCCAACGCCATTTTCCTCAGTGTTTCTTGCCCCAGATGCCAGGAGCCCTCTAGGAAGGCTAAATTTGGATAAATGCAAATGTTTCCAAACAATAGAGAGCAAATAGAAATAAACAAGTATATACATATATACAAACAAATACACCATAATAGATTCCCCCAGCTAGCTACAAGATGGGCAAATACCCTAGGAGTACCACAGAGGGGAAGGAGGGTGGGTAATCCTGACTGCAGATGCATACCTCTCGGACATCTACATTTATGGTAGGTACAAAACTGTACTATGTCCTTCAAGGATGCATCTGCAGTCCTAACAAATGGGTAGAATACCATAGCCAAACTGGGGGAGGAGGTAATAATTAGATTATGGTGTAGTTAAGATCCCTTGCAAAACAGCAGTGGCAAAACCTGCTCGGGATCTGGAGTATAAGGGTAGATTATAATGCTTGGCAAATGTATGCACGGAGCTCCAAGTAGCAGCCTCTAAAATGTCTTTGGTTGCCACTCCTCATAAAAAAGCTGTAGTAGTGGCTGTAGCCCTTGTGGAGTGAGGTCTGATGTTTTCTGGAGTTGTCTTTCCATGGTAAGAGTAACAAAATCTAATGCAATTTCCTATCCACTTTGACATTGTCTGTTTTGAAATTGCTTTTCCTTCCATTCCTGTTGCATATGCTACCAGTAGCTGGTCAGTTTTTCTATTGCTCTTGGTTCTGTCCAGGTAGTAGCGCAATTGCCTATGTACATCCAAGGTATGTAATAATCTTTCTCCCCTGTTCTGTGGGTTGGGGAAGAATGTAGGTAGGTGGATAGCTTGGTTTAGAGATACCCTGGAGACCACATTTGGCATAAAAGTAGGATTAGTTCTCATGGATACTATCTTGATGGAAGATAAGGAAGGGCTGTACTGCCATTAATGCCTGTAATTCAGAAACCCTTCTTGCTGAAGTGATTGCAAGCAGGAAAGCAGTTTTCCATGATAAGTACTGTAATTCTGCTGTTGCTGCTGGTTCAAAAGGAGGGAGTGTCGACTTTTCCAGCACAAAGTTCAAGTCCCATGCGGGCAATGGTGGCTTCCTTGGTGGCTTTACATTTTTAATTCTTCTCAGAAACTGCCTGAGTAGAGGATGAGAGAAGACTGGAGGGTCCATGTTGTATTCTGCTGAAATAGCTGATGCATGAATCTTAATGGAAGAATAGGACAGGCCATTGTGGAAAAGTTCTGCCAAGTATTCCAGGATGTTAGCCATGTTTACCAGTGACACATCTCCTTTAGCTGCACTCCAAATGAGATATCTTTTCCATTTTGCTGAATAAGTTTTCCTTGTTGAGGGTCTGCGAGCCTCCAAGATAATGTCTTTAACCCTTTGAGATAAATCTGGGTTATTTTGTCTTATGCAATGTTCCAGGCAGCTAGCTGCAACGTTTTCAAGTTTGGATGCAGGGTTTTGAAGTTGTTCTGTGTTAGCAGTAAGGGAACTAGGGGCAGAGGCCATATTTGTTCCCGAGACATACTCCTCAGTAATGGGTACCAATGCTGCCTCGGCCAGTCTGGAGCTATCAGGATGATCCTTGGGCGGTCTTCTTTGATCTTCAATAGCACCTTGTGCATCAAAGGAAGAGGTGGGAATGCATATGCTGTCAGGTTTTCCCAACTGAAAGATAGGAGTCCACCTTCCAAGCCAGAGGGTGGTATGTCCTTGTGCAGAAATTTTTCAATTGGTGGTTGTGTGGGGATGCGAATAAGTCTATTTCTGGTAGTCCCCATTTCCTTGTAATGGATTTGAAGATGTCTGGATGCAGCATCCATTCGTGGGCATCCGTGGTAGTTCTGCTTAGGATGTCTGCTAGTATATTTTCTTTTCCTGGTACAAATATTGCCTGGAGCTGAATGTTGAAGCTCAGGGCCACATTCCAGAGGTCCATTGCCATCCGGCATAGAGGGTATGAATGTGTGCCTCCCTGTTTGTTGATGTACCACATAACTGTGGTGTTGTCCGTCCTTATCAGCAATTGACCCTGTTGAAGAAACGGTCTGAATTGCCAGTTTTACTGCCAGCATCTCCTTTTGATTTATGTGTAGGTTCAGCTGGTCTTGAGTCCATAAGCCTTGTATGCACTTGTCCAGCATGTGTGCCCCCCAACAGAGGTCTGAGGTGTCCGTGGTGATAGTCTGGCTTGGTTGAGGGCTGTGGAAGGGCAGTCCTTTGTTCAATTGACAGGCCTGAGCCCACCATTGGAATTCTTGCTTCAGGCATGGAATTATTGGAATTTGGGTTTCTAGGCTGTGCTTGTGCTGAGACCATAAATTCCTTAGGTACCATTGCAACTTCCTCATATGTAGTCTGGCATGTGGAATCAATATTATGCAGGATGCCATGTAACCCAGGGCTTGCAGGACTTTCCTTGCTGTTAGCTGGTTCTGCGTTGTTAATGCCATGAAATAGAGAGGAAGGTGCTTCTGCTTTTCTGCTGTGAGGGATGCCATTTGATTTGATGTGTCCAGTTCTGCACCCAAGAAAGTTATCCTCTGGGATGGTATCAGCCTTGACTTTTTATATTGACTGTGTATCCCAGGGCTTGTAGCAGATGAATGACCTTTTCAAATCTTTTGCTAATTTGTTTTTGTTGTCCGCTTGTAACAGGCAGTCGTCCAGGTAAGGGTAAATTTGAATTCCCTGAAGCCTGCAATGAGCAATTACTGATGCCAGGCATTTCGTGAATACTCTGGGCGCAGTAGATAAGCCAAAGGGCAATGCTGAGAATTGATAATGCTCTGATCCTGCAAGAAATCTGAGGTATCTTCTGCAATTTGGTCGTATGGGGACGTGCAGGTATGCCTCCTTGAGATCTAGAGTTACCAGCCAAGACTCCTTGCCCAGCATGGGAAGAAGCTGCTGTAGGGTCAGCATCTTGAATTTTGGAACAATGAGATATGTGTTCAGAGCGGACAGGTCTAGAATAGGTCTCCATTGGTTTTCTTTTCTTGGCACCAGGAAAAGTCTGCAGTAAAATCCTTGCCCTTGTTCCATAGACGGTACCTTTTCTATAGCTCTCATCCTTATTAAGTTGTCTATTTGTTCTAGAGCTTTTGTCTTTTGATTTGGAGGTAGGTTTGGCATTCCTCTCTTCCTTGGTAGAGTATGGAAGTGAAACCTGTAACCTTTGTCTACTGTCTGTAAAATCCATTTGTCTCCTGTGATGTAATGCCAGTTTACTGAAAATAAGGCTAGCTTTCCGCCTAAGGGTGCATCTAGTTGTTCCCTGGTAGGCGGTCTCAGAGCCAAGTCACTGTGATTGTCCTGTGGAAGTGGTAGTGGCTGGATCTGTGGCAATACTTCGCTGGTTGTTAGGCTGCCACTGACGTCCCCTGTAGGCACCTCTGGATTGACCCCTGCCTCTTGGGCGCCTATTCCTGCCTCTCTGTGCTCTGGTGGTGTCTGGAAAGGACCAATTCTTGGAAGGCCAGTTCCTACTAAACCTTGGAGGCTGGACCTGTAAGAAATCCTTGACTGTCTGGACAGATTTTGCTTTCTCTTCCACCTTCTTCAGCACCTGCTGTGCAGGTGAGCCAAACAAATTATGCAGGGGGCCTAGCAGCTCCACGTGCAGGAGTGGATATATCTAAAGGGATAGTATCAGATAAATCCTGTGAACCTGTAAGAGCAGGTGGAATTTCAGTAGCAGATTCAGCCATGCTGGATGAGGCCTCGGTGGGAGGCAAGCTTTCGGCCGAAGGAAGAACCGCGGGCTCGGTTTCAGCCGAAACCGAGACACTCGCGGTGGACTTAACCGCGGTTTCGGCCGAAACCACGGACCGTGAGTGTCAGTCCTTTTCCTTGCGCTTTTTAGCTAATTGTGAAGTCGGAGTTTCCGACTGCATGTTGTAAGCAAAAGCGGAGCCGAAAAACTCCTCAGCAAATTCCGACCGACGTCTAAGTGTCCGTCGGTTGAAAGAAGCACAGGCTAGACAGGCTGCTACGTCGTGGTCTGGGCCTAAACAAGGTAGGCAGTAAGAGTGGAAATCTTCATGAGGTATTTGTTTCCCACAAGTTAAACAATTATTCACTTTTTCTGACATCGGCTGAGGCAAGAAAGAGTCCCCAACGGGGTACTTAGCTTTTTAGAAGTCTTCGGTAGTAGCAATCTCTGGTTCTGACCGACCGGCACTTGCGAACAGCTTCTGCTTTGGGCGCCACGCGGCAAGAAAGACTGAGGAAAATGGCGTCGGCTGATGCCTCTATACCCGCTGAACTGCAGCTATGACGTCGGGTGAAGTGCGACATCAGCCGAGGCCAGACCCAGACTTTGGAATCCGGCCGACCGAAGGGCTGCCTGAGGCCAGGACAACCCATTTGTTAGGACTGCAGATGCATCCTTGAAGGACATCTGTACTATGTCCTTCAAGAATGCAACTGCAGTCATAACATATGGGTTGAATACCATAGCCAAGCTGGGGGCGGTTGGAACTAAGAAAGTGATGGTGTAGCTAAAATACCCTGCAGGACTGCCGAAGCAAAGCCTGCTCGGGATCTGGAGTATAAAGGCAGGTTGTAGTGTTTGGTAAATGTATGCACAGAGCTCCATGTAGCAGCCTCTAGAATGTCCTTTGTAGCCACTCCTCTTAGGAAAGCTGTAGATATGGCTATAGCTCTGGTGGAGTGTGGCCTGATATTGGCTGGCACACCTTTTCCATGGAAGGAATAGCAGAATCTGATGCAGTGTCCAATCCATTTGGAAATTGTTTGTTTGGAGATTGCTTTTCCTTGTATTCCAGCAGCATAGGCTACAAACAGTTCATCAGACTTTCTGGTGGCCTTAGTTCTGTCCAGGTAGTAGCGTAGTTGCCTGTGTATGTCCAAAGTATGTAGCAGCATTTCCCCCCTGTTTTGAGGGTTGTGAAAGAAAGTAGGCAGGTGAATGGCTTGATTTAGAGACACCCTTGAAATTACTTTTGGCATGAATGAAGGATTGGTTCTTAGAGAGACTCTGTCCTGATGAAAAATGAGAAAAGGAGGTACTGCCATAAGTGCCTGTATCTCCGAGACTCTTCTTGCTGATGTGATTGCTAATAGGAAAACCGTTTTCCATGAGAGAAATTGCATTTCTGAAGTTGCTGCTGGTTCAAAGGGAAGAAGAGTTAATTTTTCCAAGACGAAGTTGAGGTCCCATGCAGGTACTGGCGGTTTCCTGGGAGGTTTGATATTCTTTATCCCCCTTAGGAACTGTCTTAGCAAAGGGTGTGAAAACACCAGTGGATCACAATTGTACTTCGCTGAGATTGCTGAGGCATGAATCTTTATGGAAGAATATGAGACCAGTATGAAACATTTCTGCCAAGTATTCCAATATCGGAGGTATATACTCAATACTGTTGCATCCTGACCCCTGCTAGCATTCCAGATGCTGAATCTCTTCCACTTGGCTGAATAGGTTTTTCTGGTGGGAGGTCTGCGTGCTTCCAGTAAGAACTCTTGAACTTTTTTGGAAAGAGAGATATCGGAAGGAGTTATGGTAACCTCCAGGCCGTCAGATGCAATGTTTTCAGGTTTTGATGAACCGTCCTGTAATTGTGTTGTGTTAGAAGTAGAGGCCATAGGGGCAGAGGCCACGGTTTGGTCCGAGATATGCTCAACAGCAATGGGTACCAGTGTTGCCTTGGCCAGTCTGGAGCAATCAAAATGCCTGTTGGTTGTTCTGCTTTGATCTTCAGTATCACCTTGGTTAGCAGTGGTAGAGGAGGGAATGCATAGATTGTTAGGGACAGCTGAAGGAGAGAGCATCCGTTTTCCAGGCTAGAGGATGGTGGGTCCTTGTACAGACCTTTTCCAGGTGATGGTTCATGTGAGAAGCAAAGAGATCTATGTTCGGTCTTCCCCATGTCCATGTTATTTGTGAGAAAATGTGAGGATGCAGCATCCATTCGTGTGGATCCAAGAAATTTCTGCTCAGCTTGTCCGCCAGTACATTGTCCTTGCCTGTCACAAACTGGGATTGCAAATGTATCTTCAGACTTGGGGATTTTTCTCAGAGAATCATTGTTAGTCTGCAGAGGGGATAAGAATGAGTGCCTCCCTGCTTGTTTATATACCACATAACCGTGGTGTTGTCTGTCCTCATTAGCAAATGTCCTTGTTGAAGTGATTTTTCGAAAATCTCGATTGCATGCATCACTGCCAACATCTCTTTTTGGTTTATGTGCAGATGCCTTTTCCCTTGGTGTCCATTGACCTTGAATGCATCTGCCCTCCATGTGTGCCCCCCCATCCATGGTCTGAGGCGTCTGTTGTAATCATTTGACCTGCTTGAGGTTTGTTGAAAGACATGCCCTTGTTTGACTGACTTGCTTGAGCCCACCACAAAAATTCTTTCTGTAGACATGGAATGAGTGGGATTACGTCGTCTAGGCTTTGGCTGTGTTGGGACCATAAGCTTTTTAAGTACCACTGCAGCTTTCTCATATGAAGTCTTGCCAAAGGTATCAGAAGAATGCAAGATGCCATGAACCCCAGGGCCTGCAGGATTTTCCTTGCAGTCAGCTGGGAGAGCTTTGCTAGGCCTTTGAAGTACTCTGGTAACTGCTGTTGTTTTTCCTCTGTGAGATAAGCCATCTGTGTTTTTGTGTCCAGTTTGGCTCCTAGGAAAATAATCTGTTGGGATGGCAGTAGTCTTGATTTCTGAATGCTGACTGTGTATCCCAAGGCCTGTAGTAATTGAATGACATAGCCCAAGTTTGCTATCAAGGTTTGCTTGTTGTCTGCTTGTATGAGGCAGTCCAGGTAGGGGTATATTTGAATCCCCTGGAGTCTGCAGTGTGCCACTACTGATGCCAGGCATTTCGTGAACACCCTGGGCGCAGTAGATAAGCCAAACGGCAATGCTGAGAATTGATAATGCTCTGTCCCTGCAAGAAATCTGAGGTATCTTCTGCAGCTTTGTCTGATTGGGATATGTAGGTATGCCTCCTTGAGGTCCAGAATGACCAGCCAAGACCCCTTGTCCAGCATGGGAAGGAGTTGCTGCAACGTCAGCATTTTGAACTTTGGCACAATGAGATAAGTATTTAGAGTAGACAAGTCCAGTATAGGTCTCCATTTGTTTTCCTTTCTTGGAACAAGGAACAGTCTTGAATAAAATCCCTGGCCTTGTTCCTGTGGAGGAACCTTTTCTATTGCATTTATGTTTAACAGCTTTGAAACTTGAATGAGTGCCTCTGCCCTTTGATGATGCGGCAGGTTTGGCATGTCTTGTCTTATTGGTAAAGTATGGAAGTGGAATCTGTAACCTTTGTCTATTAAATCCAGAATCCAGTTGTCCTTGGTTAAGATATGCCAGTTTTTTGAGAATAAGGATAATTTTCCGCCCAAGGGTGCTTCTCTTTGAGCCTTTGTAGGCGGTATGAAAGTCAAGTCATTGTGGTTGTCCTTGTGGTGCAGCTGGGCTGCCTGCGCCACTTCTTTGATTTGGTGGTTGCCATTGGCTGCCCCTGTAGGAGCCTCGGTATTGCCCTCTACCTCGGGCACGCCTGTTTTTTCCCCTTTGAAACTTGTCAGTGTCTGGAAAGGACCAATTCTTTGAAGGCCAATTCCTGCTGAATCTGGGTGGCTGAACCTGGAGGAAATCTTTGACTGTCTGTACTGATTTAGCTTTTTCCTCAATGGATTTCAACACATCTTGTGCATTAGTACCAAAACGCTTCTGTTTTTCTAGAGGTGCATCAAGTAACTTTACTTTAACATGGTCTGGCAGTGGCTGTTCTTTTAACCAAGCATGTTCATAGGTTCATAGGTTCGCATTTATAAGCCTAGCCCATAGTTATGTGGCTTCGCCACCCCCTTAGTTTGAATAAAAAAACTATGCCTATTTTGCGGTTTAAGTCTCCGCCTCTTGTGGTTCTGGGATCACATATTTTGAGACCCTTTATCCTTTTGGTGAGGAACTTTCATGTCTACGTATAACAGCCCCAGTCATAGCTGCCCTACATGAAGCCTCCAATGCATCATAACCACACTGAAGAAAAGGATTGTTAACCTGCTGAGTGTTATGTACTAGATCCTGCAATGCCTTAAAATCAGTAGGCTCAGGGGTAGCTAGCTTTTTCTGTAAGTCATCCAGTAGAAAATCCTGGTACTGAAACATGTGAAGGCAGTTAAGTGACCTCATGGCCAGGGTGGTGGAGGTATAAACTTATTTACCCCATCTCTCCAGGGACCTAGCTTCCCTTTCCGCTGGCAGTGGATTCTTGGCAGTGGAAGTAGCCACTCCCTTGGGGCCCTGTGAAATAGTTTCTAGATCCACAGAATGGGCCTTAAAGAGATGCTTGTGTGTGTCAGGGACCCTATAATATCTGTCTGGCTTGACAGGAGCAGGAGGGAGAGAATCGGGATTAGCACTGGAGTCGGAGAAAACATCATCCACGACATCCATAACTGGAGGGATAGCTAAAGGTCTGTGCTGGGGAAGCTTGAGGAAGGTACGTAGCCTTTTCCTGGAGTCAGAGAATTCCTGACCCTGCCATTTAAAATGCTCCCTCATGGAGTGTAGGACTTCACCGAACGAAAAATCCTCTGGAGGAGAGGCAGAGGGAATTGATTCCTCAGCATCAGAGTCCTCATAGACCTGGAAGGATTCTTCTTGGGTATCAGAATGCTCAGAATCCCCTGAGGCTTCATCTGAAGAGAGGTTGTCGGCCTGCTCAGTTCTGTGCCTTTTCTCTGCAGGCGGCTGAGAACCTCTGTCTGGATGAGGCTGAGACCCCCTAATAAGAGAAATTAGATCTGCAGCAAGAGACATGATCTGTTTATCCAAAGAAGGGGCCTGAGCAGTAGGTTTAGGATGGGCCTTGGCCTGGCTGGCGGCCTTAGCACGTGCAAAGGCCTTGATGGACATGGATACAGGAGGCCTAGCTGCCCCACGTGCTGGAGTAACCTTGTCCACAGGAATGGTGTTGGGTAAATCCAGAACCTCGGTTTCTGGAGGAAAGTCAACAACCGGCACCGGAGAAGACTCCGAGACCAAAGGACGGGTTACAGCTGTGTCGTTGGCCTGGAGCGGTTGGATTACCGCTTCCGAAGGGACCGAAGCACTCGCTGAGAGTTTAGCAGGAGTATCGGTGGAGGACGCGGGCCAAGAATGTCGGTCCCGGTCCTTACGTTTTTTGGAAGATTGAGATGTCGGTTGATCCGACGGCATGATATAAGCAAAAGAATCACCGAAAAAGTCTTCGGCAAATTCTGCCTGGCGCCTGAGAGTGCGCTTATTAAAGCAAGCACAGGCAGCACAGGCCGAGACGTCGTGGTCTGGACCCAGGCAAGGAAGGCAATAAGAATGGAAGTCCTTATGAGGTATTTGTTTACCACAAGACAAACAATTATTAACTTTCTCAATTTGTTCTGACATCGGCTGAGGCAAGAAAAAATGTTCCCCAACGGGGTACCTAGCTTTTAGATGACTTCGTACTGAAAACACAGGAGCTGACCGACCGGCACTTGCGAACTGCTTCTGCTTCGGGCACCGCGGCAAGAAAGACTGAAGAAGATGGTGTCGGCCGATGCCTTTATACTCCAGCCGTTCTGACGTCGGAGAGGACGCGACACCAGCTGACGCCGGACCCAGACTTTGGAATCCGGCCGACCGAGGGCTGCCTGAGGCAGGACAACCCATATGTTGACTGCAGTTGCATTCTTGAAGGACATTGTATGGTTCTTTTAACCAAGAATGTCTTCTAATGACAGAGTCTCTAACTGCTGCTCTGCAGGAGGCATCTAGATAATCAAAACCACATTGCAAAGTATGCTTTCCCACTTGTTCAGCTGCATGCAATAAATCCTGCATTTCTTTAAAATTAGGAGGATCTGATTTTGGAAGCATTTTTTGTTTTAACTGACAGTAAAAATTGCTGATATTTTAGCATGTGAAATTGGCAATTTAAGGCTCTCATTGCTAAAGTTGCAGATGTACATACTTTCTTTCCCCCATCTGTCTAATGCTCTGGAATCTCTGTCAGAGGGAACTGGATTCTTGGCTGATGAGGCCTTAACTCCTTTGGGTCCCTGAGAAATAGGTTCAGGGTCAGCTACAGGGCTTTTATACAGAAATTTATGCGAGTCAGGGACTCTGTAGTATCTGTCAGGTTTAACAGGGGCTGGATGTAAGGAATCAGGATTTAAGTGGATTCAGTATACACATCATCCACAATATCTAACACTGGAGGAATAGCAAGGGGTCTGTGTTGAGGTAATAAAAGGAAGTCTCCGAGCCTTTTCTTGGATTCTGAGTAATCCTGGCCTTCCCAGTGGAAATGCTCCCTCATGGTATGTAGGGTTTCCCCAAAGGAGTAGTCCTCAGGTGGTGAGGCTGATGGAATAGATTCCTCAGCATCAGAATCCTCATAAGGGAGTAAAGAGTCTCCTAGGTCTGAGGATGAATCAGAATAGATGGACACCTGGTCGGATGAGTCATAGTCTGCATCCTGTCTAGGCCTTTTATCAGGAAGGGGATGGGATGCCCTGATCAGAGTGATTAGTTCTTCGGCCATTTTGAGCATTTGTTTCTCAAGCATGGAGGCCTGTCCTGGAGAATGCTGTATTTGTAGAAGACTTCGGTTCTGGATTCGGAATGAAAATCTCAGGAGACGGCCGAACGGCACTTGCGAACTGCTTTTGCTTCGGGCACCGCGCTGCAAGAAAGACTAAAGAAAATGGCGTCGGCTGCATCTTATATACCCCTGTCGCACTGACGTCAGGGAAGAGGTGACAGCAACCGACGCCGGACCAAGACTTTGGAACTCAGACCAACTGGGGAACCATCTGACGGCAGGATAACCAAGTGTAATGACAGCAGCAGTGTAACATGATGAACATCTTCAGTCATCGGACTCCTGGTCAGATAAAGTGCTGGGGACAAGTCTCTTTTTCTTTTGGAAGGGGTAAGCTGGCTTCCCCTGATAAGCATGTTAAGGTCTTCCGCCATCTTAAGCATTTGAGACTGAGGCATGGAAGCAGGTGCCTGAGCTTGGGCCGTCATTTTTTTTAGGTGTAGTTCATACCCTGGGCCTTAGAAACTTGGTAGTTTTAGGAAGAAGTGAAGACGCGAAAGAAGTTGTCGGTTTGTGTCTAGTATCGGTAGTGGGAAGAACTTCCTCAGAAGCGGGTGCCTGCTCAGTGGCTCTGGACCCATCCAAGGTAGAGACATCCTCAGGATCCTTAATCAAAGAAAAGGATCACGGCATACCGAACTCCAAACGGGTCTCGATAGCAGCCTGTGAATCCACAGAAGCGGTCATCAAGGGCTGCAAAATCACATCAATGAGGACCGGAGAACTGATGACTAGCTTAATGGAAGCGTCCTCAGCAGTTATGGACCTGTGCAGTCTCTGTCTTTATCCTTATGTTTTTTCAGAAGATTGGTAGTTGGATAGCTTACCAACGGCATATTGGAATAAGGGGACCGAGAGCAAAAATATTTAGCTACAATAACGTCCCAACGACGTATAATTCTGGCACTGAACAAAGCACAAAAGCAACAGCGAGGTACATCGTGGTCTGGGCCTAAACAGGTGATGCAGTAAGAATGGAAGTCTCGGTGTGGTATTTGCTTTCCACAGGTAAGACAATTGTTAACTTTTTCTGACATTGGTTAGACCAAGAAAAAAGGATTCCCAACGGGGTACTTAGCTTTAGAAGACTTCAACTTCAATTCGGAAATAAAACTCAGGTAGCGGCCGACCGGCACTCATGCGAACTGCTTCTGCTTCAGGCTCCTCGGCAAGAAAGACTGATGTAATGGCGTCAGCTGCCTGATTTTATACCACTGACATCAGTCCTGGAGTGACAGCAACAGACGCAGAAATACTAAGCCTCTGGTATTCGGGCCGACTGAGGACTACTCCTGGCAGGATAACACAAGTGTGATGACTGCAACAGTGAAACACAAAGAAAAAGAAGTTATGTACTCACAATATCGTTCCAGGTTTGTAGTCCATCTCTCCCTTCATTCTTACACATGGGTTTGGAGCCGATCCTCAGCTCCGACTCGGCCTATTAGCAAGCTCAAAGTCTTCTAGTTGGCTCATGATTAGGGAGACTTAGTACTGTTGTGTACCTACCATAAATGTAGATGTTCGAGTGTATTCACTGTTGCAGTCATTACACTTGGGTTATCCTGCTGGCAGGCGACCCGCAGTCGGCCCGAGTTCCAAAGTCTTGGTCCAGCGTAGGTTGCTGTCGTCTCTTCCCTGACGTCAGTGCGCCAGGGGTATAAAAGTTGCAACCAACGCCATTTTCTTCAGTTTTTCCTGCCCCAGATGTCAGGTGCCCCCAGATAGGAAGGCTGAAAAGATAAAAATATGCCAAACAACCATGCATATATTACTATAAACATTTCCTTCATCTACAAGCAAATATACCACATAGGTTGTATAGAGTTGAGAAGTACAGAATAGTCCCAGCAAAGAGGGGGATGGAGGGTGGGTAACCTGGACTGCAACAGTGAATACACTCGAACATCTACATTTATGGTAGGTACACAACTGTACTATGTTCATCGTGTTTCACTGTTGCAGTCATTATACTTGGGTAGAATCCCAAAGCTGAGGTTGGGTGGCTGGGTCTAGATTGGATTTGGCGAGGCTAACAAGCCCTGCAGAACTTAAGTGGCAAAGCCTGCTCTGGATTTGGAGTACAGAGGTAGGTGGTATTGCTTGGTAAAAGTGTGCACTGAGCTCCAGGTTGCAGCTTCTAATATGTCTTTGGTTGGTACCCCTCTGAGGAAAGCTACTGAGGTGGCTGGTAGAATGAGGCCTAACGCCCTTAGGCACAGATTTGCCATGTTGTGCATAGCAGAAGCGGATGCAGTGTCCTATCCATTTGGAGATTGTCTGCTTTGTAATAGGCTTTCCTTGTGATCTAGCAGCATAAGCTACAAACAGTTACTCAGTTTTTCTGAAAGCTTTTGTTTTGTCCAAGTAAAATCGTAGCTGCCTGTGTATATCCAAAGCGTGCAGAAGTCTTTCCCCTTTATTCTGAGGATTTGGGTAGAAAGTAGGTAAATGAATGGTTTGGTTTAAGGCCACATTGGAGACCACTTTTGGCATGAATGTTGGGTTTGTCCTAAGAGAAACCCTGTCCTGATGAAAAATGAAGAAAGATTCAACAGTCATCAATGCCTGTAACTCTGAAACTCTTCTTGCCGAAGTTACTGCTAGGAGCAGAGCAGTTTTCCATGACAAGAATTTTAGATCAGCTGTGCTGGCTGGTTCAAATGGAGGCAGTGTTAGTTTCACTAAAACAAAGTTGAGGTCCCAAAGTAGGTACTGGTGCTCTCCTAGGGGGTCTTGTATTCTTTTCCCCTCTGAAGTACTATCATAGTAGAGGATGTGGAAAAATAGGAGGATCAGTATTGTAATGAGCTGAAATGGCAGAGGCATGGATTTTAATAGATGAAAAAGATAGGCCTTTGTCCAACATCTCAGTCAGGTATTGCAAAATCTGAGGTATATTAGGGACTAGTGGGTCGAGCCCTTGTGCCTGGTTCCAAGTACAGGATCTCTTCCATTTTTCCGCATAAGATTTCCTAGTGCTGGGCCTCCTGGCTTCCAAAATTACATCCATAACAGCTTTAGAGAGAGCTGTAGTCTGAGTGCTACATTATCTGCCATGCTGCCAGGTTTAAGGTTCTGAGTTGACTGTGCAGAATCTGATTGTTTTGCTGTGTCAGAAGATGAGGGATTTGAGGTAAAGGCCAAGGTGGGCCTTGGGACAAAGTTTTTAGGATTGGGTACCAGTGCTGGCGTGGCAAGTCTGGTACAATCAGTATCATTTTTGGCCTATCTTGTCTGACTTTTAGAAGCACCTTGGTGAGAAGAGGCATCGGAGGGAAGGCATAGACGGTCAGGTTTTTCCAGCTGAATGATAGAGCATCCACTTTCCATGCTTGAGAGTGATAAGTCCTTGTGCAAAATTTCTGTATTTGGCAATTGTAAGGAGAGGCAAAAATATCTATGTCTGGGTGTCCCCATTCCCTTGTTATGTTGAACACTTGAGGGTTTAGCTTCCATTCGTGAGGATCCATGAGATTTCTGCTTAGTAAGTCTGCCAGTGTATTTTTTGTTCATGGCAGGAATTGTGCTTGCAGATGTACCTGGTAGGTCAGTTCCACAAAGTCTTTGCTTGTCTGCATAGGGGGTGGTAGGAATGTGTGCCCCCTTGCTTGTTTATGTACCACATAACTGTGGTATTGTCCATCTTTATTAATAGTTGTCCTGGATGTATTAGGTCTTTGAAGGCTGACAGGGCATTCTGTACAGCTAGCATCTCTTTTTGATTGATATGAAGATGCATTTGCTCTGCGGGCCACGTGCCCTGTATACATTTTCCCGCCATGTGTGCTGCCCAGGCATAATCCGATGCATCTGTTGTTAGTGTCTGCCTGGCTGTGGGTAAAGTGAAAGGCTGTTCCTTGTTGTAGTGACAGGCCCGGGACCACCATCGAAACTCCTGTTGTAGGCAGGGAATTTAGGTTATGATGGTCTCTAGGCTGTGATAATGCAGAGTACAAACACTTTTTAGATACCATTGTAGGTTCCTCATATGCAGTTTTGCATATGGAATTAGTAGAATGCAGGATGCCATGAAAACCAGGGCCTGCAGAATTTTTCTTGCAGGGAGCTGAGTCTTTGTTGCCATCATTTGAAATTGAGTCAGTTGCCTTTGTTTGTCTGGCGTGAGATAAGTCATCTGGGCAGTTGTATTTAAGCTTGCACCCAGGAATATTATCTCTGAGAGGGCACTAGTTTTTATTTATTTTCGTTTACTGTGTACCCTAGGCAAATTAGCAAACTTTTTACAAACGCCAGGTGCTTTAGAAGAATGTCGTTGCTCTCTGCTTGAATAAGGCAGTCGTCCAAGTAGGGATAAATTTGGATTCCTTTTTGTCTGCAAAATGCAATTACTGGTGCCAGGCATTTTGTGAAGACCCTGGGCACAGTAGATCAGCCAAAAGGCAGTGCAGAGAACTGGTAATGCATTGAGCCTGCTATAAATCTGAGGTATCTTCTGCACGATTGTCTGATTGGGACATGCAGGTATGCCTCCTTGAGATCCAAAGTAACTAGCCAGGCCTCCTGGCCCAGCATGGGCAGAAGTTGTTGAAGTGTTAGCATTTTGAATTTTGGAACATCCAGGCAAGTATTCAGGATTGACAGGTCCAGTATTGGTCTCCAGGCTTTGTCTTTTCTGGGTACTAAGAAGAGTCTTGAGTAAAATCCTTGTCCCTGTTCTTCTTGTGGAACTTTTTGAATAGCGACAATATCCATAAGAGCAGCAATCTGTTTTTGTGCCCCTGCCCATTGGTTTTGTGGCAGGTTTGGCATACCTTTTGGTTTTGGAAGCGTGTGGAAGTGGAACCTGTACCCCTGAGAAACTATATTCAGTACCCATTGGTCTTGGGTGATGTGCCAATTTTTTTGAGAAGAGTGCTAGCTTTTCCCCTAGGGGTGCTGTCAACTGGTAAGAGCTTGGAATTTGCAGAGGGAAGTCATTGTGACTGTTTCCTGTAAGGTTGTGATTTGTCTTCTCCTCCTTTGGGGGCTGAAGCACCCCATTGTTTAGGTTTGTAGGAGCCTTAGGGCTGAGATCTGCCTCTTTGTGGCCTGTTGACACTGGAAAGGACCAATGTTTTGAAGGCCAGTTTCTGCTAAATCTAGGTGGTTGAACCTGTAAGAAATCTTTCACTGTTTGCATTAACTTTGCTTTGGTCCTCCTTTTAACACCTCTTCTGCCTTAACACCAAACAAGGTATCGTGCTGTAGTGGACCATCCAATAATTTTACTTTAACATGGTCAGGTAAACTTTGTTCTTTCAACCAAGCACGTCTTTGAATTACTGAGCCTGTAACTGCGGCTCTACAAGAAGCCTCTAATGAATCAAAACCACATTGCAGAGTATGCTTTCCCACTTGTTCAACTGCATGCAATAAAGCCTGCATTTCTTTACTGTCAGGACTTTCTATATTTCTAACCATTTTCTGCTTTAACAATGACATGAGATACTGTTGATATTTGAGCATGTGAAACTGACAGTTTAAAGCTCTTACAGCTAAAGTAGCAGAAGTGTAAACTTTTTTTCCCCCATCTGTCCAGAGCTCTGGAATCCCTATCTGAGGGTACAGAATTTTTGGCAGTGGAAGCTTTAACCCCTTTAGGACCCTGAGAAACTGTTTCTGGGTCTGCAGTGGGGTTTTTATAAAGAAATTTATGAGAGTCAGGGACCCTGTAGTATCTCTGTCTGGCTTTACTGGAGCAGGGGGTAAAGAAACTGGAGACAGACTGGATTCAGAAAAAACATCTACAATATCAAGCACAGGAGGGATAGCCAGGGGCCTGTGCTGAGGCAATAAAAGGAAATCTCTGAGCTTTTTCTTGGATTCTGAGTAATCCTGGCTCTCCCAATGGAAATGCTCCCTCATGGTGTGCAGGGTTTCCCCAAAGGAATAATCCTCAGGCGGTGAGGCTGAAGGAATGGATTCTTCAGCATCAGAGTCCTCATAGGGAGGAAGAGAATAGCCCTGATCAAAAGAATCAGAGGAAATGGAAACCTGATCAGAGGAATCATAATCAGTGTCTTGCCTACGCCTTTTGTCAGGAGGGGGATGGGAGCACCTGATTAAAGTAACAAGGTCTTCGGCCATTTTAAGCATCTGTTTCTTTGGCATAGATGACTGTTCTGGAGAATGCTGCACTTGTTTCCTTGTCTTTAATGGAGTTTTTGACTTTGCCTTTGCTGCTGTAGTAGCCTTAATTGTAAGCTGTGAAGGCCTGAAAACACCCTCAGAAGCCAGTGCCTGCTCAGAAGCTCCAGATCCATCTGAGGGTATAGATTCCGTAGGCCCAATACCGTGAGTTTCCACAGGCCTCGGTGTCTCCACGTGGCTGTCAGTTAGGGCCTGTGGCTCTGAGGTAGCGGGTGTCAGGAGCTGCGAAAGCGCCTCACTGAGAACCGGTGACTGGCCTAGAAGAGGCTTCGTCGTCGGTTTTGGACATCGGATGCCTGTCTTTTTCTTTGTCTTTGCATTTTTTATACATTCCGGTCGGTTGCTCTGATGGCATTATATAATTAAATCTTCGTCCAAAATAATGTAAAGCAAAATCAAACCAACGTTTAATAGTGCGTTTATTGAATCTAGTACAAAACAGACAACTAGTAACGTCGTGGTCAGGGCCTAGGCAAGGAATGCAGTAAGAGTGAAAGTCCTTATGAGGTATTTGCTTCCCACAATAAATACAATTATTAATTTTTACTGACATCGGTCTGGAGCAAGAAAAAGTATCCCCAATGGGGTACTTAGCTTTATTAAAGACTTTGGTTCTGAAATTCAATTTGAAAATCTCATGAGTCGGCCGACCGGCACTTGCGAACTGCATTTGCTTCGGGCACCGCACGGCAAGAAAGACTGAAGAAAATGGCATCGGTGCAACTTTTATACCCCTGGCACACCGACGTCAGGGAAGAGGCGACAGCAACCGACGCCGGACCAAGACTTTGGAACTTGGGCCGATTGCGGGTCGCCTGCCAGCAGGATAACCCAAGTGTAATGACTGCAACAGTGAAACACGATGAACATCCCATGGTGCACCAGTATAATCCCCAGATCTCGTTTGCTGCTAACTATACAGAGAAAGAACAAAAACTATCAAGAACAATAATAAAAGGTCTAGTTGTCAAGAAAAACATTTCTCTGTCTCCATATCCTTCCAGGAAGGGGGTAGGAGGGTGGGTGCTTAAGAATGAAGGGCGAGATGGACTACAAACATGGAACGTTATGGTGAGTACATAACTTCTTTATGTTCTGTAGTCCTATCTTGCCTTCATTCTTACACATGGGACAGCGTCCCTAGCACCTTATTCTTGGGTGGCTCAAGGAAAATACACCTGAGTACCGTGGAACCAAAGGAGGCTCTACCCCTAGAGGTCAAATCCAATTTGTAATGAGTAATAAAGGTGTGAGGGGTAGCCCATGTTGCTGCTGCACAAATATCAATTGGAACCCTGGCTTAAAAGGCTGCAGAAGCAGACTGGGATCTTGTAGAATGAGCCTTAATTTTGAATGGTAAAGGCTTACCATCGGAAGAATAAATGTAGGATATACAACTGGAGATCCAATTCTAAAGGGTCACTTTAGAAACTGGGAGACCTAATCTGAAGTCGGAGAAGGAAACAAATAATTGGTCTGACTTCCTGAATTCCTTGGTCTGGTGTAAATAGAACCATAATTGTCTGTGAACATCTAACTGATGGAATCTGTACTCTGCTACGTTGGAATGATTAGAGAAGAACCTTGGGACAAATGATGGATTAGTACGAAGAGACACTCTATCTTTGTGAAAAATCAAATAAGGGGGCTTGACAGTGCTTGTAACTCTGATATTCACCTAGCAGATGGATTGCCACCAGAAAAAGTCTTCCAAGACAGAAACTTCAACAAACACGAATGAGCTGGTTCAAAGGGTGGAGACTAATTTGGATAGAACGAAGTTTATATCACATGAAGCTACCGGTTCCTGAAAGGGAAAGTAGCACCTTTAAAGAAGGTCTTACACAATCTGTGTGACATCAGATTGGACGCATGTTGACCCAAATTATTTGATATTGCTGCCAACTGAACCCCAATTGTGGCAGCAGCCAAACCCTGGTGAAAAAGTTCAGACAAGAATTCCAATACCACTGGAAGAGATGCGGTATAAGGGTCAACATTCCTTTCCTCAGCCCAGATAGGAAAACCTCCTCCATTTGCTAGTGTATAACTTTCTAGTGGAGGGTTTGTGAGAAGATGCAAGTATGTAAGAATGTGTGTTACAGCAGGTAAGAAATCATTAAGCCTGACTAGGGATGGAACTGGAGCAGCCAAGCTGTCAAATTGAGGGTTGGGATGAAGACAGCCTGACATGTGCATCAACAGATCTGGCACTGGGTCCAGAGTCCATGGGTCATCTAGTACATGAGGCCCGAGAAAGGGGAACCAAACCTGATGAGGCCAATAAGGAGTGATGAGGATCAATATGGTTCCCAACAGTTTCACTTTCTGAATCACCTTGGATATTATAGGAATGGGTGGGAAAGCATAAAGGAGGCCCAGGGGCCAATCGTGAACAAGTGCATCTCTGGGTGACTCCCCCCGGAGGGGGGATAAGGGAAAAATAGCTGCTGCATATGGAGTTGATCGGGCTGGCAAAAAGATCGCAGCAAGGCTGTCCACATCTGCGGAAAATCCTTTCTATTTCCTGCTTCAGAGACCACTCGTGAGGCATGAAGATTGCCCGGCTGAGTTTGTTGGCTATCACGTTGGTTGTCCCCAGGATATGCATTGCCACTAAAAGTGCTAGGAAGATGTAGCCCATTTCCAAACATGAATAGCCTCTCAACAAAGTGGGTACGATCTGGTTCTACCTTGTTTGTTGAGATACCATACTACCGACATGTTGTCTGATTGTATTGCTATCATCCCAAGAGGAAGAAGATCATGGAGTGCTTGCAACGCCAGAAGCACCGTCCTCATCTCTAGGACACTGATATGCAGGTGGGCCTCGTGATCTTGCCATGCGCCTTGGACAGTTCTGCCTAGATAATGCCCCCCCCCCCACCCTGTGAGGCATCCGTGGTCACAGTAGCAACGGGTTGGCGAGGAAGGAATGGAGTGCCTGTCATTAGCTGGTTGGGCTGGATCCACCACCAGAGGTCCTTTTTCCAAGACTCTTAACAGGATGTAGTGGTATGGAGGCAGTTGTTGGAAGGACCACTGGGATGACAGAAATCATTGAAGAATCCGCACGTGTGGTCTGGCAAGAGGGACTAGTAATATGGTGGAGACCATGGTCCCTAGAAGTTTCAGCACTGTCTTTGCCTTGACTTTCCGGAGGGGGAGAAAACGAAGAAAGTACAGTTGTGTACACTTACCATAAATGTAGATGTTAGGAGTGTATTCACTGTTGCAGTCATTACATTTGGGTTATCTGCTTGCAGGTTGCCCTCAGTTGGCCTGATTAACTAAGTCTTGGGCCCTGCGTCGGTTGCTGTTCCTTCTTCCATGACGTCAGGTCGTCAAGGGTATAAAACATGCAGCCGATGCCATTACATCAGTTTTTCTTGCCCCAAATGTCAGGTGCCCCCCTAATGGGGAACAATTAAACATAAAAGCACAAAGATATACCTCCAACAAAAAAAGCAAACACCAAAAAGGCTTTTAAGCATAGTAAAGGAAAGTAAAGGTACAGCCAAAAGAAGTTAGGGGGCTGGAGGGAGGGTAACCAAGACAGCAACAGTGAATATACTCTAACATCAACATTTATAGTAAGTGTACACAACTGTACTATCTTCTTCATGTTTCACTGTTGCAGTCATTACATTTGGGTAGATTCCCAAAGCTATGGTTGGGAGGAGGAGTTTAGATAGCATTAGGGCCGGCTATAAGGTCCTGCAAGACTGCAGTGGCAAAGCCAGCTCTGGATTTAGAGAAAATTGGCAAATTATAAAAGTATGTACAGAACTCCAGGTAGCAGCTTCTAGGATGTCCCTGGTAGGGACGCTTCTGAGAAAGGCTGTAGAGATAGATGCAGCCCTGGTGGAGTGAGGTCTGATCCCCTGAGGGATAGGTTTTCCATGGTGCTTAAAGCAGAAATTAATGCAATGGCTTATCCATTTAGAAATGGTTTGTTTTGAAACAGCCTTCCCCTCTGCCCCTGCAGCAAATGCTACCAGCAGTTGTTCAGATTTCCTTTGAGGTTTAGTCCTGTCCAAGTAAAATGTAAGTTGCTTGTGCACATCTAAGGAATGTAGTATCCATTCCCCTTTATTCTGTGGATTGGGAAAGAAGGTTGGCAAATTAATGGGCTGATTAAGAGCTACATTGGATACCACCTTGGACTGTGTTCCACAATGCCATAGCTAGTCTGCAGAAGGGGACGTCAGGGATGAGGCGACAGCAACAGACGTCGGACCAAGACTTTGGAATTCCGGCAGACTGTGGGACCGCCTGACGACAGGATAACTCAAGTGTGATGACTGCAGCAGGGTAACACGATGAACATCAGCAGCCCTGCAAGAGGCCTGTAATAAATTAAAACACCATTGCAAAGTATGTTTTCCAACTTGTTCGGCAGAATGCATTAAATCCTGTAATTCTTTATTTTCCACACAGACAGGAATCAACATCATTTTCTGTTTAAGCAGTCCAATAACATGTTGCTGATATTTTAACATATGAAACTGCAGTTTAAAGCCCTAATGGCTATGGTTGCAGAAGTGTAAACCTTACCCCATCTATCCAGTGCCCTGGAATCTCTACAGAAGGGGTAGGATTTTTAGCAGTACAAGCCTTAATGCCCTTGGACCCCTGTGAAATAGTCTCTGGATCTTCAATAGGATTTTTGAAAAGGAACTTGTGGGACTCAGGGACCCTGTAGTATCTTGTCAGGTTTTCTGGGAGCAGGAGGCAGGGAATCAGGGGCCAAAGTAGATTCCGAGAAAGCATCAACAATGTCTAGTACAGGAGGAATAGCTAAAGGCCTATGCTGAAGTAGGAGAAGGAAATCCCTAAGCCTCTTTTTTGAATCAGAAAAATCCTGGCTTTCCCAGTGGAAATGCTCCCTTAGAGTATGTAAGATTTCCCCAAAAGAAAAATCCTCAGGAGGGAAAGCAGAGGGAATAGAGTCCTCTGCATAAGAATCCTCATAAGTAGGTAAGGACAAATCCAGATCATCAGAAGAGTCAGAAAAAAACAGAATCTTGAACAGAAGATTCATAACCAACCTCAATCCTAGGCCTCTAAAAAAAAGGGGGGAGGGGGTTGGCTACCCCTGATTAGAGTTATTAGATCTTCAGCCATTCTTATCATTTGTTTTTTAGGCATAGAGGCCTGAGCATGTGGCCTGGGCATCGTTTTTTTAGACATGGATCGAAATTTAGGCCCAAGTAATGAAGGAGGTGTCTATTTAATATGCAAGTCCATAGGCCTGACTACACCCCCAGAAGCCGATGCCTGCACAGCGGCTCCAGACCCATCCAAGGTAGAGACATCCGCGGTTTCCATAGTTGAAGCATCTCTTGGCGTACTGGACTCCGAATGGGTCTCAGTAGAGGCCTGCAAATCAGAAGTAGCTGGTATCAGGGGCTACGAAAATGCCTCATCGAGTACTAGCGACTGGCTTAGAAGTGTTGACGGCAGTTTTGGACCTCAGTGGGCTGTCTCCGTCTTTATCTTTGCATTTTTTCGGAATCCTGGTAGTCGGATGGTTAACCGATGACATTTCTGGATAATTAAACAATGAACCGAAATATTTAGAGGCAAAAATTTACCAAAGACGGACAGTGCGGTGACTAAATAAAGCACAAAACTGACAGCAAGGTACGTTGTGGTCAGAGCCTAGGGAAGGAATGCAGTACGAATGAAAATCTTTATGAGGTATTTGCTTTCCACAAGTAATGCAATTATTAACTTTTACTGGCATCGGTAAGGAGCAAGAAAGTTTCCCCAATGGGGTACTTAGCTTTAGTTGAAGACTTCGGTTCTGAAACTCAAACAAAAATTTCAGGAGTCAGCCGGCCAGCACTTGCAAACTGCTTCTGCTTCGAGCACTGCACGGCAAGAAAGACTGATGTAATGGTGTCGGCCGCATGTTTTACACCCCTGACGACCTGATGTCATGGAAGATGGAAGAAGGAACAGCAACCGACTCAGGGCCCAAGACTTTGATAATCAGGCTGACTGAGGGCAACCTGCAAGCAGATAACCCAAATGTAATGACTGCAACAGTGAAACATGAAGAACATCTTGTTGTATGAGATCCTGTGCTCTTTCTGCTGGAAAATGAGCCAACATGGTGACTGTGTCTATTTCTGCGCCTATAAAAGTCACAAATTGAGAGGGTGATAATGCAGACTTTCCCAATTTATAGTAATCCCCAACTGGGCACAAAGTTGGATAGTGGAGTCTCTGGTTTGAAGAAGTAGATGCCTGGTGGAGGTAGTCAGGAGCCAGTCGTCCAGATATGGAAAACGCTTGGAATCCTATACATCTCAGGTGAGCTGTCACTACTGCCATACACTTGGTGAACACCCTGGGGGTTGTGGTGAGACCAAAGGGCACAGCATGAAACTGGTAGTGACCGTCTCCCAGGGAGGAAGCGTAGATGGCTGTTCGACGCTCTGTCCATTTTTATGTGGTAGTGCGCATCTTGGAGGTCTATGGAGCACATCCAAGTGTCTTTCCCTAATAGAGGGAGTACAGACTGCAGTGTCACCATCTGGAACTTGTCCTTCTTTATGGATTCATTTAATTTGCTGAGATCCAAGATGGGCCTCCGGTCCCCTGTCCGTTTTGGCACTAAAAAGAATCTGGAGTAAGTTTCAAATTCTACCTGGTCTGCAGGGACAGTTTGGATGACTGTTTGCGAGCAACTTGTTGACTTCTACAGTTGCTTGATACCTGTGATTGGGTGGAACATCTGGGATCCTCTTGGGAACATGAGGTGGAAGAGAAAAGGATATGGTGTAACCTCTGGTGATAATTCTTTGTACCCATTTGTCTCGGGTGATACTTAGCCAGGCTTCTGGATACAAATAATTGCGATCCCCGACCGGCTCCAGAGAAGCACAGTCAGGCCCCACATCAGGAGCGCTGATAGGGCCGGCCTCAAAATGAATCACGGCCTTCCTGGTTTTAGGGTCCACCCATGCCTCTAGGGTGACGTCTACCATTTGCTCCTCCTCCTCTGCCGCTGAAGGAGGAGTCACACTGTGCATGTATCAAGCCTGGCTAACTCTCTCTAGAATGTGTAAAAATCTGTTAACCAGTTTACTGTATAATTTAATTTAATCCTGACTTGTGCTCAGGATTAACTGTAACCTGTGGAACTTGCTTAACTTGCTTACTTGGGTAATCTCTGCAAATAGTCTGTTTGTAACATGTAATGTTGGTATTATGTAATGCTGTATCTGCTTACCCTTGGAGCTTTTCTCCCCGGGCCTCGGCTGAAAATGGACATGCATCCAGTCGAACTATCCCGGTCAACAAATGTAAAATAAATAAAAAATAAAATAAAATCCTGGAAAAACCTCTGGGACTTCTTGAACCACATTTACCACCTCTCTAACACTTGGGTAGGGGTCTGGAGGGGATGGTAAAACATACTCCCATGGCAGAGAGCGTTTTCTCTTCTTGCTTGCACCTGGTGAGGGCGCCTTTTACCTTGGGTCCAAACAAGGAAGAACTGTCAAAGGAGGCATTGGCAAAGAAAGACTTGAATGGTTCCGCAAAATTACACAAGCGCATCCAGGAGTACCTCCTAAGGGAAACTCCTGAACTTGCTGCCCTGCTCGCTCCATCAGCTGCAAAAGAAATCAGCCTAATGGACAAGTTAACAATGGAATTCAAGGTGGACAATTGAGCAGACACCTTATCAGGGACTCCTTCAGTAGATGTACCTTGTACAGTCTCTCCTAACTCCTTAAGGAGATCTCTCTGAAACCTAGTAAAATATGCTAGGTATTAAAGTGATCTGAGAGTGAATGCCGCTGATGAAAAAATATGCTTCCCATATCTGTCCATCATTCAGGATGGACAGATAAACAGTCTCCGCTAGTTCCTTCTTAGTGGCCACCGCCACCACTATGGCATCTACAACACCCTTGGATAAAAATTCCTTCTCCTTAGAAGCTGACAAAAATTTATTGGGTCTCCTAGGGATTGGCACCATGGCATCAGGAGTCTCCCACACCTTTCGACTAACAAGATCTAAAAGTTCGTCAAAAGGTGGAGACACCCAAGAGGCTGAAGGTTGAGACCCGAAAGCCTTCAGGTACACAGACTCCTCATCAGAAGGGGCAACAGTGGGCCAAGCTGCACCTCTGCTTAAGGATCTCCAAGATGTCAACGAAGGAGACATCAGAGGATGACTTGGGGGACCCTTCTGACTTCTTGAGGTCTGTGTCGGAGGTAGGAGACACATCCTGGGAGTCTACATGCTTCCTCTTCCGAGGGGGCTCCTCAGAAGGGTATTCTGGGGAGGTCTCTCAAGTGTGGGGGCCACCAGTCGGGAGCTCCTGATGCTGCGGGTCTCTGCTGTCTAGAGAGGGAGCAGCTGCTGAGACGGAGGTCGGTGCCCGAGGGGGAAGAGTGTTGGTACCCCCTGCGTGGAGCTGATGATCGGGACAGCACACTCATCATCTCATCGGCCGACCCCTCCGGCTCCGAAGACCTCCCCGGCTCCGAGGAGATGGAGCAAGTCATCGGCTCCCGAGCCATCAGCGCAGAGATAGATGCAGGGTCCGAGCTCACCCTAGCCGATGCATCGAGAGGGAGACTCTGAACTGAAGAGGTCCGGTTCCAGGCGTCCCTGTCAGGGCCGACTGGGGAGCTTCGGCTCCTAGACACCACAGACGGCACTGAAGGTGTCGGAGCATAACTCTGCTTCGAGACAGCCTCAGGGGGAGCTGGAACAGAGGGTTCCACACCAGTGGTACCGAGCACTCTGGCTCCAAAAGCCCAGCACAGCTTGGAGGGGGAACCACAGAAAGGGAAATGGACTCAGGTGGCTCTGGGACCGACTGGGTCGGAGCCAACAGCATTTTGGGTAAGGCAGATGACTTCAGGAGTCACAGCACTACTCTCGCCACATCTTCTTCTGACAGGCTCCTGGAAGACATTGTGGGAGCTCTAGACCTCTGTAAGATAGGGGACCTTAAAATTGGGGAGACCGGTAAAGGATCTGTGGACTGGCTCTGATGTCTGCTATCAGTGGTCGGCTCCGAACTGCCTGGGGCCGACACTATAGTCATAGTAGGTATGCCCTCGATTGATTCCGAAATCAGAGGAGCAGAGGAGGGAGAAGACTTGTCTGGTTTCGACATTTTGGGAGGCGGTTCCGAAGCACAGGATGGCGTGGGGGAATGCCTCTTGCAAGGCTTAACCTTTTCCTTTCTAGATCCATGCGATTTAAAGGAGGAAGACGAACTGGCCAAGTCTTCCTCAAAGGAAGGCTTAAGGAGACCTTTTAATATTGACTTATTCTTCTGCTCCTGTAATACCCTGGCACTAAAAGAATGGCAAAACAAACATTTTTCTTGTAAATGGACGCCTCCGAGGCAGTACACAGTTTCTGTGGCCATCAGTAACAGACCTATTCTGCGAGCATTTCACACATTCCTTAAACCATGAGAGTTTATGATCTTTTGCCTCTTTAGACACTGCACTGAAGATGTAGCAAAAAAGACACTAGTGACTAGGTCCTCTAACTCAAATGGGCCTAGCCCTGGGTAGAGAAAAAAGGGAAAAACCTAGGTCCTCTAACTAAAATGGACATAGAAAAGAGGATAGTAAAGGTCTGAAACTACCAAATATGCTGACACACACACACACACACACACACACACACACACACACACACACACACACACACACACACACACACACACACGGTAGAGGAATCTATACAAATTCTATGCCGTAGAATCAAAAAGGGTTGAAAAGTTAATAACCCTTATAAACTAAAGGTAAATATCAGACAAATAACTCTGCAGATTACTCTAAAATTAACTAGCTAAACTAATAATACCACACACTAAAGAACACTAACTAGCTGAGCTAATAACACCGCACACTAAAGAACAATATATACAGAATGATCAATTGAGTGTAACGCGCACCTTAACAGCACTAAATATAAAACTTTATCAACTACCAATGTCTAAGCTAATCTAGCACAGTAAACAACAACTAGGGGCAAACGCCCGTCAAAAAGAGCAAACTGGCACACAGGATACCAGGGAGAACAACAAGGCCAACGGCCAACCAGTTCTCAATAATTCACTAAATAAAAGAAAAAAGGTATTTGAGCAGACTAAAACTACTCCAATGATAATAAAACACTAGCAAAGGCTATATAACTTGAAAACTTAAGCTGTAATAAAGAAAAAGTAGCAAAATGTGTTAAACTTAGACATGGCCAAGAAGCACATCTGAACTCGTCGACGCAGCAAACGATCTGTGGATTATACTGGTGCACCATGGGATACCTTCCTAGCCACGAGACAACTAGAAGACTTTGAGCTTGCTAATAGGCTGAGTCGGAGCTGAGGAGCAGCTCCGAACTCATGTGTAAGAATGAAGGCGAGATAGGACTACAAATCATCATCTATTATGGCAGCTAAGAACCAGTGCTCATGTTCCACCAGGACTGAACGAATATAGTTCAATTACATGCATTTTGAAGTTAAAATCATTGGATGGGTAATATGTGTTATTCTATGTATATATATTTATTCAGGCTATGCTATGATTATACAAATTGGCCCAAGTTGTATTATTATTATTTTTGTATACACACACACATTTAAAAAGGCAAAGTGGTTTACCTGTTTAGCCTATCATGTTTTTTTTATTTGGTTGTGTTTTATAATAATTCATAATAGCATTTTGTATGTGCTTGCTAGCATGTTTTAAATTCATTCTTACAGCTTTACAGCTTATTTATAAAATATATAATAGATTAGTTTACAAAGGTCTTGTTTATTAATATATTAACTAACTGTCGTATATACGGCATGGAATGTTGGGTAGTTTTTGTCTGAAGTTCATTGTATAGTGTTGATGAACGAAAGCAATTACAATAAAGAACTGGGATTTTTTTAGTACTCCTTTGCTGTCTTTAGTAATTTCAGTAGTTTTTTGAAAGTGACTTTGTTTAATTCATGAGGAATGATGATAGCAGAGGAAGGAGAATGCAAAGTTCTACATGTCCTACTGAGCTACACAGCAACGTTTTGGATTTGCTGGTATTCAGTACAAAGCTTGAAACTGCTATTCATGTTTCTAAGATACTAAACACTTTATGTGCTGTATTTTGGACTACGTTTAAAGCACTGACTGAGTAATAAACCCTCTAGCCCACAGGCACAGAGTGATAGAAGGATAAAGCCCTGACTATTGTTAAGAATACTTGTGCCCAATTAACAGCATCGGCACTGGTAGGATCAGGCAGGGGAGGAGAGTAAGCTGCAGACACTGGTTCACTCTTCCTAGATTAATACAGGCAGCACAAATTGCTGCAATTGCAGCACCAAGCACCAGTGAACCCTGCACTGCAAGTTATGTGCTGATTGGTCAGGTGGTTACTAACGAACAGAAGTGCAAGTGCACCTTCAGAGGACATACTGAAAACGCTCACTGCCTACAGTATGCCATTGAACTAGAGTACTCTCCTTACCAGCCCAGGCATGCATGGGTTAGATAGAACGTGGAGGAGGCAAAGGCATGCCTGGTAAACAGTGAACTAGAAGAAGAGCTGGAAGCAGCAGATTGCCAACAGTGTAAAGGAAAAAATAAAATATACAAGTGTGTGTGTGTGTGTGTGTGTGTGTGTGTGTGTGTGTGTGTGTGTGTGTGCGCCTACATATACGTACAGAAGCTCGAGTTGTCAGAAACTAGAATATATTGTAGAGATGATATGATACATTTTCCAAAAACTCAAAGCTTTTGAATGGAGATTATGGTACAGTAAATATCAGAAAATGTACCCTTATCCCCACAGTAGTGCAATCTCGGAGTTGGTATACATTATATGAATGGGGTGCAGGCTTGCCACCCCCCTTGCAAAAATGTAGAAAAAAGGTAGATTTTTGTTCTTTGAAGTTCAAGTTTTTGGAATCTCATTTATATTGTCTCAACATCGTGAATTTCGAGTTTCATTTATATCTGTGTGCACGCGCACACGTGTACGCATATGTATATGTTATCTACATACATGCACACATGTACATGTGCATACACGCAGAGGCTTATACACGTGTACAGATGTATATGAGTTTGTACTTTTTTTTTTTGAGTTTGATATTGTAAACTCCGTTAACTGGAACTCAAGCAACCAGCAAAAAAAAAAAAAATTGAACAAATACAGTGCAATTTTAATGTGTTGCACTTTGCCCCCCCCCCCCACAAACATAAACATACCATAAGGTTTTAGAGTTTTAAAAAAGAAGATGGGAATAAATTCCCTTTCTCCCCAACCTGAGAAAGTACATTTGCGTACACTTACCATAAATGTAGATGTTCAACTGTATTCACTGTTGCAGTCATTACATTTGGGTTATCTGCTTGCAGTAGCCCTCAGTCGGCCTGAATAACAAAGTATTGGGTCCTACGTTGGTTGCGGTCTCTTCTTCCGTGATGTCAGGTTGTCAGGGGTATAAAACATGCAGCCAACGTCATATCAGTTTTTACTTGCCCCAGATGTTAGGTGCCCCCTCAATGGGACGCAATTAAATCTATAAATATGCAAGGTTATACTTCAACAAAAAAGCAAATACGCCAAAAAGCTTTTAAGCATCGAAAAGGAAAGAAGATCTACAGCCAAAAAAAGTCAGGGGGCTGGAGGTAGAGTAACCAGGACTGCAAGCGAATACACTCGAACATCTACATTTATGTTAAGTGTACACAACTGTACTATGTTCTTAGTGTGTCACTGTTGCAGTCATTACATTTAGGTAGATTCCCAAAGCTAAGGATGGGAGGAGGAATTTAGATAGCATTAGGACCAGCTATAAGGCCCTGCAAAACTGCAGTGGCAAAGCCAGCTCTGGATTTAGAGAAAAACTGGCAAATGGTAATGCTTGGTGAAAGTATGTACAGAACTCCAAGTAGCAGCTACTAGGATGTCCCTAGTAGGTACGCCTCTGAGAAAGGCAGCAGAGGTAGATGCAGCCCTGGTTGAGTGGGGTCTGATCCTATGTGGGATAGGTTTTCCATGGTGCTTATAGCAGAAATTAATGCAATTTGGAAATGGCTTGCTTTCAAATAGTCTTCCCCTCTGTCCCTGCAGCAATTGCCACCAGCAACTGTTCAGATTTCCTTTGAGGTTTAGTCCTGTCCAAGTAGAATCTAAGTTGTCTGTGCACATCTAAGGAGTGCAGTATCCATTCCCCTTTGTTCTGTGGATTAGGAAAGAAGGTTAGCAAATGAATGGACTGATTAAAGGCCACAGTGGATACCACCTTTGGCATGAAAGAGGGACTGGTCCTGAGGGACACCCTGTCCGCATGACAGATGATGAAAGGCTCCACTGCCATAAGGGCCTGTAATTCAGATACCCTTCTAGCTGAAGTGATTGCTAAAAGGAAAGTTGTTTTCCAAGAAAGGAATTTTAAATCTGCAGTAGCAGCTGGCTCAAAAGGAGGAAGGGCGAGACTCTCCAATACAAAATTAAGGTCCCAGGCTGGAGTTGGAGCTCTTCTGGGTGGCCTTAAATTTTTGGCTCCTCTGAGGAACTGCTTGAGCATTGCATGAGAGAAGAGGGGAGGGTTTTGTGTTATAATGAGCTGAAATGGCTGAGGCATGAATTTTTTATTGAGGAAAAAGACAAGCACTTGTGAAGCATCTCAGTTAACTTTCCTGCCAGGTGTGCCCCCCATGCATAGTCTGATGCATCTTCTGTTAAGGTTTGGGCGGCAGGGGTTAGTGTGAATGGTAGTCCCTTGTTTTGGTGGCAGGTCTCTGTCCTCCAAAGGAACTCTAGGTGTAGAGAAGGAATAATAGGAATCACTGCTTCTAGATCTTGAGAATGTTGACACCATAAGTTTTTTAGATACCACTGTAGTTTCCTCATATGCAGTTTTGCATATGGAATTAGAAGAATGCAGGAGGCCATGAACCCCAAGGCTTATAATATTTGCCTTGCAGATAGCAGGGTTTTTGTGGAAACTTGTTTGAAGTAGGCTGTCAAGTGAATTTGTTTCTCTGGCGTGAGGTAAGCTATCTGGGAAGTTGTATTCAAGCTTGCTCCCAGGAATATAATTTATTGACAGGATATCAGGTGTGATTTCTTTTCATTATGGTGTACCCCAGACAAATTAGCACCCTTTGTAGAAAAGCCAGATGATTCAAAAGTATGTCCTGGTTTTCTGCCCGAATTAGACAATCATCCAATTATTGGTATATTTGAATACTTCTTTGCCTGCAAAATGCAATGACTGGAGCTAGGCACTTTGTGAATACCCTGGGCACAGTTGATGAGCCAAAGGGCAGTGCAGAGAACTGATAGTGCGTGTAGCCTGCTTGGAAGTGTAGGTATCTTCTGCAAGATTCGCTGATTGGGATGTGCAGGTATGCTTCCTTTAAATTTAGTGTTGCCAATCAGGCACCTTTGCTTAGCATAGGAAGCAACTGTGAAGAGTCAGCATCTTGAATTTTGGAATCACCAAAAAGGTGTTTACAGTAGGCAGGTCCAGGATAGGACGTCATGAATTGTCTTTTCTGGGTGGCAGGAAAAATCTAGAGTAGAAACCTTGCCCCTTTTCTACAAATTGAATAGCCCCTATGCTTAAGACAGAGAGTACTTGCTTTTGGGCCTCTGCCCACTGATTTGGAGGTAGATCCGGCCAACCGCTTGGAGTTGGTAATGTGTGGAAGTGAAATCTGTATCCTTGGGACACTATATTTAAAACTCATTTGTCCTGGGTAATGAGTCCCCAGTTCTTTGCATGAAGTTCATTTTTTACCCCCAAAGGGGCAGTCAGTTAAGAAGTGCTCGTCAGTTTTAAAAAGAAGTCAATGAGACAAGTTTACCACATGGTGGAGTTTTATTACTCCCAGATTTGGAAGTGGAGGCCCCCCACTGCTTAGTCCTGTGCGTCCCCTGGGACAGAAGCCTGGGTGCTCTGCTGGACCTGGGTTTGGACTGAGAAGGTCTGGAAGAGGCAGGAAAGGACCAATTCTTAGAAGGCCAATGCCTACTAAATCTTGGAGATTGTACTTGTAAAAAATCTTTAACAGTTTGCATAGATTTAGCTTGTTCCTCCATCTATTTAAGAACGTCTTCTGCCTTGTTACCAAACAGGCCGTCCTGATTTAAGGGAGCATCCAGTCATTTCACTTTAACATGATCTGGCAAGGATTGCTCCTTAAGCCAAGCATGTCTTCTAAGTACAGACCCAGTTACCGCAGCCCTGCAAGATGCCTCTAGTGAATGAAAACCACACTGCAATGTATGTTTACCAACTTGTTCAGCAGAACGCATTAAATCCTGCAAATCCTTATTTTCAGCACAATCAGGAAACAATTTTCTGTTTAAGCAATCCAATAATATGCATCTGATACTTCAACATATAAAACTGGCAATTCAAGGCCCTAATGGCCAAAGTTGCAGAAGTGTATACCTTCTTACCCCACCTATCCAGCAACCTGGAGTCTCTATTAGAGGGATAGGATTTTTGGCAGTAGTAGCTTTAATGTCCTTGTGTCCCTGTGAAACTGTTTCAGGATCCACAGTAGGATTTTTGAAAAAGAACTTGCGAGAGTCAGGACCCCTATAATATCCATCAGGATTTCTGGGAAAGTACAGTTTTGTACCTACCATAAATGTAGATGTCCGAACAGGATAGCATCTGCAGTCCTTACAAATGGGTTGTCCTGTCGTCAGGCAGCCCTTCGGTCGTCCGGATTCCAAAGTCTGGGTCTGGCCTCGGCTGGTGTCGCACTTCACCCGACATCATCTCTGCTGGTCTTCAGGTATAAAGGCATCAACCGACGCCATTTTCCTCAGTGTTTCTTGCCCCAGATGCCAGTTGCCATCTTGGATAGCTAAATTTTTGGGTAAATGCCAATGTTTCTAAAAAGTAGAAGGCAAACACAAAAAATAAGCATGTATGTACATATATACAAACAAATACACCATAATAGATCCCCCCCAGCTAGCTATTAGGTGGGCAAATACCCTAGGAGTACCACAGAGGGGAAGGAGGGTGGGTAATCCTGACTGCAGATGCTATCCTGTTCGGACATCTACATTTATGGTAGGTACAAAACTGTACTATGTCCTTCAAGGATGCATCTGCAGTCCTTACAAATGGGTAGAATACCATAGCCAAACTATGGGAGGAGGAAGAAGAATTATGGTGTAGTTAGGATCCCTTGCAAAACAGCAGTGGCAAACCCTGCTCGGGATCTAGAGTATAGAGGTAAGTTATAATGCTTGGCAAATGTATGCACGGAGGTCCAAGTAGCCGCCTCAATAATGTCCTTGGTAGCCACTCCTCGTAAGAAAGCTGTGGTAGTGGCTGTAGCCCTTGTAGAATGAGGCCTTATGTTCTGTGGAATTTGCTTTCCATGGTAGGAGTAACAGAATCTTATGCAATTTCCTATCCACTTGGAGATTGTCTGTTTGGAAATTGCTTTTCCTTCCCTTCCTGTTGCATAAGCTACTAGAAGCTGGTCAGTTTTTCTATTGCCCTTGGTTCTGTCCAGATAGTAGTGCAACTGTCTATGTACATCCAAGGTATGCAGCAGTCTTTCCCCTCTGTTCTGTGGATTGGGAAAGAAGGTAGGTAGGTGGATAGCCTGGTTTAGAGACACTCTGGATACCACCTTAGGCATAAATGTAGGATTAGTTCTCATGGATACTCTATCTTGATGGAAGATTAGGAAGGGTTGTACTGCCATTAAAGCCTGTAGTTCTGAAACCCTTCTTGCTGAAGTAATTGCCAGTAGGAAAGCAGTTTTCCAGGATAGGTGTTGAAGATCTGCTGTTGCTGCTGGTTCGAATGGAGGGAGTGTCAATTTTTCTAGCACAAAGTTCAAGTCCCATGCTGGTAATGGTGGTTTCCTAGGAGGTTTTACATTCTTAATTCCTCTCAGGAACTGCCTGAGTAGAGGATGTGAGAAGACAGGGGATCGAAGCTGTATTCTGTAGAAATAGCTGATGCATGTATCTTGATGGAGGAATAGGACAGGCCTGTATGGAGAAGCTCTGCCAAATACTCCAGGATGTTGGCAATATCTACCTTTGACACATCTTTCCCTCTTTCAGTACTCCAAATGACAAACCTTTTCCATTTTCCTGCATAGTTCCTTCTTGTTGAAGGTCTGCGGGCCTCAAGGATAATGTCTTTAACCCTTTGGGATAAATCTGGGTTAGTTGCTCTTATGTAATGTTCCAGGCAGTCAGTTGCAGAGTTTTCAGGTTTGGATGCAGGATGTTGTAGTCGCTCTGAGTTAACATCAAAGGAATCAGGGGCAGTGTCCACGCCCCCCCCCCCCCCGAGACATGCTCCTCAGCAATGGGTACCAATGTTGTCTTGGCCAATTTGGAGCTATCAGAATTATCCTTGGACGTTCCTCTGATTTTCAGTAGTACCTTGTGCATCAAAGGAAGGTGGAAATGCATATGCTGTCAGGCCTTTCCAACTGAAGGATAGAGAGTCCACCTTCCAAGCAAGTGGATGGTATGTCCTTGTGCAGAATTTCTTGAGCTGGTGATTGAGTGGGGATGCGAATAGGTCTATATGTGGCCTTCCCCATCTCTTTGTGATGGCCTTGAAGATGTCCGGGTGTAGCATCCATTCGTGAGCATCCGAGGTAGTTCTGCTTAACATGTCTGCTAGGATGTTTTCTTTTCCCGGTACAAATATTGCCTGTAACTGAATGTTGTAGCTCAGAGCCATATTCCATAGGTCCAGAGCCATTCGGCATAGGGGCTATGAATGAGTGCCTCCCTGTTTGTTGATGTACCACATGACTGTGGTGTTGTCTGTCCTTATCATCAATTGGCCTTCTTTGAGGAATGGTCTGAAATTCTGGATTGCTAGTTTTACTGCCAGGATTTCTTTTTGATTTATGTGCAGGTGCAGCTGATCTGGAGTCCATAAGCCTTGAATGCACTTGTCCAGCATGTGGGCCCCCCAACCGAGGTCTGAGGCGTCCGTTGTGATGGTTTGGCTTGTTTGAATGTTGTGAAAGGACAAACCTGGGTTTGACTGGAATGCCTGAGCCCACCATAGGAACTCTTGTTTCAGGCATGGGATTAGTGGTATTTCGGTTTCCAAGCTGTGCCTGTGTTGAGACCATAAATTCTTTAGGTACCACTGTAGCTTTCTCATATGCAGTCTGGCATGGGGGACCAGGATTATGCAGGATGCCATGAATCCCAAGGCCTGCAGTACTTTCCTTGCTGTTAGTTTGTTCTGCTTTGTTAATGCCAAGAAGTAAAGAGGAAGTTGTTCTTGTTTTTCTGCAGTTAGGAATGCCATCTGTTTTACTGTGTCCAATTCTGCACCCAAGAATGTTCTTGTTTGGGATGGTATCAGTCTTGACTTTTTTAAATTGACTGTGTATCCCAGGGCTTGTAGTAAGCAAATGACTCTTTGTAAGTCTTGTGTCAGCTTGCTTTTGTTGTCCGCATGTATCAGGCAGTCATCCAGGTATGGATAAATTTGGATTCCCTGAAGCCTGCAATGAGCGATTACTGATGCCAGGCATTTCGTGAACACACCGGGCGCAGTAGATAAGCCAAAGGGCAATGCTGAGAATTGATAATGCTCTGATCCTGCAAGAAATCTGAGGTATCTTCTGCAATTTGGTCGTATGGGGACGTGCAGATATGCCTCCTTGAGATCTAGAGTTACCAGCCAAAACTCCTTGCCCAGCATGGGAAGAAGTTGCTGTAGGGTCAGCATTTTGAATTTTGAAACAATGGTGAATGTGTTTAAGGCGGACAGGTCGAGAATAGGTCTCCAACTTTTCTCTTTTCTTGGTACTAGGAAGAGTCTGGAGTAAAATCCCTTGCCCTGTTCTGTAGGTGGTACCCTTTCCACAGCTCTCATCTTTGTTAGTTGAGCTATTTGTTTTAGAGCTTCTGTCTTTTGATTTGGTGGTAGGTTTGGCATTCCTCTTTTTACTGGTAAGGTGTGGAAATGAAACCTGTAGCCTTGGTCTATAGTTTGCAAAATCCACTTGTCTCTTGTGATATAGTGCCAGTTTTTTGAAAATAAGGCTAACTTTCCACCTAAGGGTGCTGATATTTGTTCCCTGGTAGGCGGTGTGAGAGCCAAGTCACTGTGATTGTCCTGTTGCAGTGGTAGTGGTTGTATCTGTGCCTCGTTGGTTATTGCCTTGCCACTGGCGTCCCCTGTAGGCACCTCCTCTGGATTGATTTCTGCCTCTGGAACGTCTATTCCTGCCTCTCTGAGTTTTAGAGGAGTCTGGAAAGGACCAATTTTTGGAAGGCCAGTTCCTGCTAAACCTTGCGGGCTGAACCTGTAGGAAATCTTTAACTGTTTGTACAGATTTTGCCTTCTCTTCCATTTTCTTCATTACTTGTTGGGCAGGAGAACCAAATAGACTGACCTTATCCATAGGAGCATCTAATAGCTTTGCTTTAACATGATCCGGCAAGACCTGTTCTTTCAACCATGCATGCCTTCTTATAACTGTGCCAGTCATGGCTGATCTAAATGAAGCCTCCAGTGCATCATAGCCACATTTTAAAGAATGGTTACTAACCTGCTGAATGTTATTCACCATTTCTAGAACATATTTCTTATCTAAGGAATCATCAGAGGACAGTTTCTTAGTTAACTGATCAAGCATAAACTCTTGGTATTGGATCATATGAAACTGACAGTTCAAAGCTCTAGCTGAGAGAGTAGCAGAGGTGTATACTTTTTTACCCCATCTCTCTAAGGACCTGGATTCCCTTTCAGAAGGGAGAGGGTTTTTCGCTGAGGTCGAAGCTACTGCCTTAGGCCCCTGGGAGATATGCTTCGGGCGCCACGCGGCAAGAAAGACTGAGGAAAATGGCGTCGGCTGATGCCTTTATACCCGAAGACCAGCAGAGATGACGTCGGGTGAAGTGCGACACCAGCAGAGGCCAGACCCAGACTTTGGAATCCGGCCGACCGAAGGGCTGCCTGACGACAGGACAACCCATTTGTAAGGACTGCAGATGCATCCTTGAAGGACATCAGGAGGTAGAGTCAGGGGCCATGCTAGATTCTGAAAAGGCATCATCAACAATGTCCAGTACAGGAGGTATAGCTAAAGGCCTGTGCTGGGGCAGGAGTAAGAAATCCCCAAGCCTCTTTTTAGAATCAGAGAAAGCCTGACTTTCCCAATGAAAATACTCCCTGAGAGTATTCAAGGTTTCACCAAAAGAGAAATCCTCGGGGGGGGGGGGGGGGGCAGAGGGAATGGAGTCCTCAGCATCAGAATCTTCATAGGTAGATAAGGGTAAATCCTGGTCATCAGAGGAAACAGAAATTTCAGAATCCTGGTCAGAAGTATCATAAGCAAACTCAGTCCTAGGTCTCTTAAAGGGTGAAGGTTGGCTTCCCCCGATTCAAGTAATAAGATCTTCAGTCATTCTTATCATTCATTTTTTAGGCATAGAGGCCCGACAATGCGGTCTGGGAATCACTTTTCTAGGCATGGTTTAAGTTTTAGGCCTTGAAGAAGATGGCGTCGGTTGAATATGCAAGTCAGTAGGCCTGAATACACCCTCAGAAGCCAATGCCTGCACAGCAGCTCCGGACCCATACAAGGTAGAGACATCCGCAGGTTCCACAGTTGAAGCCTCTTGCAGCGGACTCCAAATCGGTCTCAGTAGAGGCCTGAAAATTTGAAGTAGCAGGTATCACGGGCTGCGAAAGTGCCTCACTGAGTACTGGCAAACAGGGCAGCTTGTCTCCATCTTTGCATTTTTTCAGAATGGTCGATAGTCGAATGGCTTACCAAAGACATACCAGGATAATTGAACCAAGCACCAAAATATTTAGAAGCACAAATATACAGATGACGGATAGTTTGTGGTTTAAATAAGGCACAAAACAGACAGTGAGATACGTCGTGGTCAGGAACTAGGCAAGGAATACAGTACGAATTAAAATCTTTATGAGGTATTTGCTTTCCACAAGAAATGCAATTATTTACTTTTACTGACATTGTTTTAGAGCAAGAAAAAGTTTCCCCAACGGGGTACTTAGCTTTTATTTGAAGACTTTGGTTCTGAAACTCAAACGAAAATTTCAGGAGTCAGCCAACCGGCACTTGTGAACTGCTTCTGCTTTGGGCACCGCACGGCAAGAAAGACTGATGTAATGACGTCAGCTGCATGTTTTATATCCTTGATGACCTGACGTCACGGAAGAACAAACCGCAACCGACGTAGGACCCAAGACTTTGTTATTCAGGCCAACTGAGGGCTACTGCAAGCAGATAACCCAAATGTAATGACTGCAACAGTGAAACACGAGGAATATCAAGTTAAACCAAAGAAACGGTATAGGGTACAGTACAAGTCAGGCCTATTTTTAACAGTAACTCTCAAGCAACCAGAAAAGTACACTTGTGTACACTTACCATAAATGTAGATGTTAGAGTGTATTCACTGTTGCAATCATTACATTTGGGTTATCTGCTTGCAGGTAGCCCTCAGTCGGCCTGATTAACAAAGTCTTGGTTCCTGCATCGGTTTCTGTCCCTTCTTCCATGACGTCAGGTCGTCAGGGGTATAAAACATGGAGCCGATGCCATTACATCAGTTTTTCTTGCCCCAGATGTGAGGTGCCCCCCTAATGAGGAGCAATTAAATATAAAAATACAATGATGCACCTCCAACAAAAAAGCAAATACTCCAAAAAGGCTTTTAAGCATAGTAAGGGAAAGTAGAGGTATAGCCAAAAGAAGTTAGGGGGCCTTTGATATTTAGTCCTGTCCAAGTAGAATCTATGTTCTCTGTGCACATCTAAGGAATGCAGTATCCGTTCCTCTTTGTTCTGAGGATTGGGAAAGAAGGCTGGTAAATGAATGGACTGATTAAGTGCCACACTGAATACCACCTTGAGCATGAATGATGGATTGGTTTTGAGGGACACCCTGTCCGTATGAAAGATGATGAAAGGCTCTACTGCCACAAGGACCTGTAATTCAGACACCCTTCTAGCTGAATTGATTGCTAAAAGGAAGGCTGTTTTCCAAGAAAGAAATTTTAAGTCTGCAGTAGCAGCTGGCTCGAAAGGAGGTAGAGTGAGTTTCTCCAAAACAAAGTTAAGGTCCCAGGCTGGGGTTGGAGCTCTCCTGGGTGGTCTAAAATTTTTGGCCCCTCTGAGGAACTGCTTGAGCAGTGGATGAGAGAAGAGGGGAGGTTCTGTGTTAAAATGAGCTGAAATGGCTAAGGCGTGGATTTTAATGGAGGAAAAAGACAGGCCCTTGTTAAGCATCTCAGTTAAGTATTGTAAAATCTGAGGTAAACTGTGCGCTGCTGTGCTCATCCGTTGAGATTGGTTGCAGGAACAGAATCTTTTCCATTTTTCAGCATACGATTTTCTAGTACTAGGCTTCTTTGCCTCTAAAATATCCATCACAGGTTTATGGAGGGATGGTAGAGGAGAGATTATGTAATTAGCCAGGCTACAAGGTTCAGTGTTAGAAGCTGAGGGTGCAGAATCTGGTTCTCCTGCTGAGACAACAGGGAAGGAGTCTGAAGCAGGTGCCATGCGTGACACACTGCGCAAGAGGGAGTAGCAGTGTTGGCGTGGCCAGTCTGGAGCAATCAAAATCATCCTTGGTTTGTCCTGTTTGATTTTTAGTAGTACTTTGGAGAGCAGAGGCAGAGGGGAGAAGGCATAGACTGACTGTTTTTTCAGCTGAAGGACAGAGCATCCACCTTCCAGTCTTGCTTGTGGGGAGTCCTTGTGCAAAATTTGCCCAATTGGCAGTTCTGGGGAGAGGCAAACAGGTCTATATCTGGGCTCCCCCATTTGCTTGTCAAAATGTTGAAAATCCTTTGTTCCAGTTTCCACTCGTGTGGGTCCATGAGGTTTCTGCTTAGTCCGTCTGCCAATGTATTTAATTTTCCTGGCAGGAACTGAGCTTGTAGGTGCACTTGGTAGCTCAAGGCTGTGTCCCACAATGCCATGGCTAGTCTGCAGAGGGGGTAAGAATGTGTACCCCCCTGCTTGCTTATGTACCACATAACAGTGGTGTTGTCCGGCTTTACCATAAGTTGTCCTGGAAGAATGTGGTCTTTGAAGGCTGTCAGAGCATTGTGTACAGCTAATATTTCTTTTTGATTGATATGCAGGTGCATTTGACTTGGGTTCCATTTGCCTTGAATGCACTTCCCTGCCAGGTGAGCCCACCATGCATACTCTGATTAGTCTGTTCGGGTTTGGGCGTCAGGGGGTGGTGTGAAAGGTAGTCCATTGTTTTGGTGGCAGGCCTCTGCCCACCAAAGGAATTCTAGACGTAGGCAAGGTATGATAGGAATCAATGCTTCTAGATCCTGAGAATGTTGACACCATAGGCTTTTTAGATACCACTGTAGTTTCCTCATTTGCAGTTTTGCATATGGAATTAGAAGAATGCAAGAGGCCATGAACCCAAAGGCTTGCAGTATTTGTCTTGTAGATAGCAGGGCTTTTGTGGCCACTTGTTTGAAGTAGGTTGTCAAATGAATTTGTCTCTCTGGTGTGAGGTAAGCCATCTGAGAAGTTGTATTCAAGCTTGCTCCCAGGAATATAATTTGTTGACAGGGTACCAGGTATGATTTCTTTTCATTTATGGTGTACCCCAGACATGTTAGAACCCTTTTTATAAAGGCCAGATGATTCAAAAGTATGTCCTGGATTTCTGCTTGAATTAGACAATTGTCCAGGTATGGGTATATTTGAATATTTATTTGCCTGGAAAATGCAACAACTGGAGCTAGGCACTTTGTGTATACCCTGGGCGCAGTACACAAGCCAAAGGGCAGCGCAGAGAACTGACAGTGCGTACAGCCTGCTTTGAAGAGTAGGTATCTTCTGCAAGATGCTCTGATTGGGATGTGCAGGTATGCTTCTTTTAAATCTAGTGCTGCCAACCAGGCATCTTTGCCTAGCATAGGAAGTAATTGATGAAGAGTCAGCATCTTGAATTTTGGAATTTCCAAAAAGGTGTTTAGAGTAGACAGGTCCAGGATAGGACACCATGAATAGTCTTTTCTGGGTACCAGAAAAGAGTAGAAACCTAGTCCCTTTTCCTCTTCTGGTACCAACTGAATAGCCCCTATGCTTAAGAGAGAAAGTACTTGTTTTTGGGCCTCTGCCCACTGATTTGGGGGTAGGTCCGGCCACCTGCTTGGTGTTGGCAAAATGTGGAAGTGAAATCCGCGTCCCTGGGACACTATTATTTACAACCCATTTGTCCTGGGGTAATGAGTTCCCAGTTCTTTGCATGAAAAGCAATCTTTCCCCCCAAAGGGGCAGCCAGTTGATAAGTGTTTGGAAATTTTAAATGGAAGTCATTGAGACAGTTTACCATAGGGGGGAGTCTTATTACTCCCAGATTTGGAAGTGGAGGCTCCCCACTGCTTAGTCCTGTGTGTCCCCTGGGGCTTTTGCTGTGTCTGGGTTTGCTTGAGAAGACCTGGAAGGGGCTGGAAAGGACCAATTCTTAGAGGGCCAGTGCCTACTAAATCTAGGAGGCTGATCTTGTAAGAAATCTTTAACAATTTGCATAAATTTAGCTTTATCTTCCATCTTTTTAAGAACTTCCTCAGCCTTGTTGCCAAAACGCCAGTCCTGATTTAAGGGAGCATCCAACAATTTAGCTTTAACATGATCAAGCAAAGATTGCTCCTTTAGCCAAGCATGCCTTCTGAACACAGACCCAGTAAGAGCAGCCCTGCAAGAGGCCACTAATGAATCAAAACCACATTGCAAAGTATGTTTTTCAACTTGTTTAGCAGAATGCATTAAATCCTGTAATTCTTTATTTTCCACACAGTCAAGAATCAACATAATTTTCTATTTAAGCAATCCAATAACATGTTGCTGATACTTTAACATGTGAAACTGGCGGTTTAAAGCCCTAATGGCCAAGGTTGCAGAAATGTAAACCTTCTTACCCCATCCATCCAGCGCCCTGGAGTCTCTACAGAAGGGGTAGGATTTTTAGCAGTACAAGCCTTAATGCCCTTGGACCCCTGTGAAACAGTCTCTGGATCCGCAATATGATTTTTAAAAAGGAACTTGTGACACTCAGGGACCCTGTAGTATCTGTCAGGTTTTCTGGGAGCAGGAGGCAAGGAATCAGGGGCAAAACTAGATTCTGAAAAAGCATCATCAACAATGTCTAGTATAGGAGGAATAGCTAAAGGCCTATGCTGAGGTAGGAGTAAAAAATCCCTAAGCCTCTTTTTTGAATCAGAAAAGTCCTAGCTTTCCCAATGGAAATGCTCCCTTAGAGTATGCAAGGTTTCCCCAAAAGAAAAATCCTCTGGAGGAGAGGCATAGGTAATGGAGTCCTCTACATCAGAATCCTCACAAGTAGATAAGGGCAAATCCAGATCATCAGAAGAATCAGAAAAAACAGAATCCTGATCAGATGATTCATAAACAACTTCAGTCCTAGGCCTCTTAGAAGGGGGGGGGGGGGGGTTGGCTACCCCTGATTAGAGTTATTAAATCTTCAGCCATTCTTATAATTTGTTTTTTAGGCATAGATGCCTGAGCATGTGGCCTGGGCGTAGTTTTTTTAGGCATGGTTCGAAATTTAGGCCTAAGTGAAGAAGGAGGCATCAGTTTAATATGCAAGTCCGTAGGCCTGAATACACCCTCAGAAGCTGGTGCCTGCACAGCGGCTCCGGACCCATCCAAGGTAGAGACATCCGCGGGTTCCATAGTTGAAGCATCTCGCGGCATACTGGCCTGCGAATCAGAAGTAGCGGGTATCAGGGGCTGTTAAAGCATCTCACAGAGTACTGGCGACTGGCTTAGGAGAAGTGTCGTCGGCATTTTCGGACCTCGGCGGCCTGTCTCTGTCTTTATCTTTGCGTTTTTTTCAGAATCCCAGTAGCCGGATGGCCAACCAATGACATTTCTGGATAATTAAACTAAGAACCAAAATATTTAGAGGCGAAAATATACCGATGACGGATAGTCCGCTGATTAAATAAACCACAGAACTGACAGCAAGGTGTGTTGTGGTTAGGGCCTAGGCAAGGAATACAGTATGAATGAAAATCTTTGAGGTATTTGCTTTCCACAAGTAATGCGATTATTTACTTTTACTGACATCGGTAAGGCGCAAGAAAAAGTTTCCCCAATGGGGTACTTGGCTTTAGTTGAAGAGTGAAGTAATGGCGTTAGCTGCATGTTTTATACCCCTGACGACCTGAAGTCATGGAAGAAGGGACAGCAACCAACGCAGGACCCAAGACTTTGTTAATCAGGCTGAATGAGGGCTACCTGCAAGCAGATAACCTGAATGTAATGACTGCAACAGTGAAACACGAAGAACATCTACAGTTTTCCGGCATCTACCAATCTCCATGGATGCCTGTTAACCGAGTTTACTGTCTGTATATATGAATGTGTGTGCGATATATACACACACATATATATATATATATATATATATATATACACACACACACACACACACACACACACACACATATACATATATGTATATGTATATATAGGTTTACTATCAAATGGTTGAAAGGCCAATAGTTGAAAGTCACATACCTGACTATCGTATATGGGAAAATTCTTTAGTTGACTGTCAAACACCCACTGAGACTGTTGAAAGTACAACGCAATTCAAACAAATGAACTCTATCACTTTGTCACTGCCGAAAGCTCAAATCGCCAGAAAAGAAGTACACCACATTTAATTTCGTCTAAACATAGTAGTGGCAGTGTATATGCCCTTTACCCCACTGTAGTGCAAGCCTGGAGTTAGAATATATAGTTGGGGGGGGGGGTGCGGGGGGCGAAGCCCACCACCTAGCTTAGTTTCATACTGACCAGTTTCTGTTAAGTGGGTAAGTAAGTAGTGTATAATTACATTGGGTCTGGTTTGGTGGAGGTTTGGTTTTGCAATAAAATGTGGAAAATGGTCGAAAAAGTTTAAAAGTGCAATTTTCGACCATGTGAATGCTTTCCCGTTCTGAATTTCGATAATAAGGATTCTACATTATGATAGCTTTACATTTTGAACTTCGACTATTTGATTGCAAATCTACAGATTTTATATATATATATATATATATATATATATATATATATATATATATATATATATATATATTACACACACACATATATATATATACATGCATACAGATATATATATATACATACACGTGTATATATGTATATATATATATCTACATAAATATATACACATATATATATATATATATATATATATATATATATATATACACACACACACGGGTCTATAAAGGCGTTAATCGAACGGCTTTATAACTGAAAATGCCGATAAATGATCTGTGTATTGTGAGATTACGGTACAGTGAAGATTGGAAAATTTTCCCTTTCCTCACTGTAGTGCGATCTCAGAGATGGTATACATAAATTACCAGATGGTATGGGAGGGGGGCAGCACCCCACAAAAGTGAGTTCTATTAACCACATTTTCATTTATAACGCCGTTCGATTAATGGCTTTTTTGATGTGGTAATATAGACCCTATATACACACACACACACACACACACACACACACACACACACACACACACACACACACACACACACACACACACACACACACACACAGAGATACAAGGTAATCTTCAGTTATTGATGAGGTTTTTTGTCTGCTGACTGAAAAGCTAGTATATACCTATGAATCTATGAGCATCTACAGAATTATTTTTGCAACAAATTAGGCAAACTGGAAAATGATTTAAAAGATATGACTTTTATAAAGGAAGATATTACAGTAGCGCTTATCTCCTTAATTATCCTTACCTACTTTTCAATTTCTGCAACAAATGAATTGAAACACTATGCCCCTCCAATATGCCTACTGATTTCACAGTTTAAATAAAACACTTTCCCCATCTGTACATCACACTTTGCTCCCTTGTCTGTGCCCACGAAACACTATCTCACCGTCATGAATATAAACTTCATTCTGGCAGTAGTGCTCCTCCAACCAGAACAAGAAGTTTTAGTTACAGGATTAAAAGGGGAATCTAAACGGATAACTTTTGAGGGGTCAGGCAAGAGAAATAAAACAGATCTATGGCAACACTTCCATTGCGTTCACAGTAAAGAACAAAAATAACAGCCTTCCATAGGATTACCTGCAGTCTGACACCAGTCCTCATTTTTGCTGCATAACAATATGCTCCATCACAACTTCTAAATCATTATCCACATGGACGGACAGAAAGTACCAACAGGCTGCGAAATATAAAATGACAGGAAAACTCAAGTATCAAACACAGTCCTCATGCCTGAAGACACGAAGGATCACCATCTTCAGCACAAAAGTGAAAAAAAAAAAAAAAAAAAAAAACTGAAGTGGGTATATTGTTAAAAAACAAAATGTCTAAAAAAATCCTAATACCATTGGAAATAAATATGTTCGTCTTGCGGGTTAAAGGCTCAGAACTAAGAACAAGGCGCAACAGCTCAACTTGCTGCTTTACCGTCTGTTATTATGGTTACTTGCTTTTATTTTAAGTTCTTTAAGCATTTTACTAGTTATGTAAAATTATTACTTAGTAACTCTTGAATAAAACATTCAAGTTTACTGGGAAGAAAACAACTCTGGGTTGCTTTGTCAGATTGAAGTGGTGCTAGTTTTTTTTTTTGTTTGTTTTTTTTTTTTTTTTGAGGTTTTCATTTTGGCTATCTAGTAGTTCAGCTTTTAACATGAAATATACCCTGCCATGGATGCTGAAAACATAAGAATACACCATTTTACTTAATTTCACAAATATTTTGCACTTTCCTGGGGAAGCATGCTTGTCATCAATACACTGATCTGCTGTTCACTCAAAAAATATTTTAATCTTTTTTGGCTCATGAACACTGCCTGACCATTAAGCTTTTCTTGCCAGTTGCCCCACTGACCCATCTATTCCCACAGGAGACACAATCTGCATACCCATTAATTCCTCTCAAGGGAAAATGCAAGTTTTGGGGAAGTACATCACCCACAGACTCACTTTAAAGCCATAACCTGTCACTTAGTGATTTATGCACTTACCCAAGCCAATTGGGGCCTATTATGCCCCCTTTTGTACAATCTTGCTTCCCTACCCATATTTTACTATGCAAAGCCAGGTACAAACTCCTGGACAATTTGCTACTTGATATAATTCCTTGCCACCTACATGTGTTAGCAGTACAGTAGTACGGACCCCACCCTTTCACTAGGATGGACATGCTAATACTGGATACTTGTAAGCTTCATCAACTCCTTCAGTGCCCAGGTTGTTGGCTGATCTCAGGTCATAGTGGGTTGCAGTCAGGGTTTTATCCCTCTGCAGTACAGAATCAACTTTACTACCTAACCAACTACTACTATTAAAAGTTGATAAGGAGTAGAGATGGACATACCAATTTCCCGTTTAAGTCATACTGATTAGTGATTCATACCAACTGTACTTTTTGAATACATACTGTGGAAAAATACTGAAGTCAACATATTTTGTATTCTGTATTTAAAGGGTTAAGCAGAAAAATGTTCACTGCGTGCAAACTGAAATGTTCTGGAAAATGTTGATCACTGAGGAATGCAGAAGTTAATCTTAAACTGCTGATAAGAAAGTTAATGGTGCAAGAATAACTGTGGTACTGGCTGGTAAAAACAAGTAATCAAACTATCAATTTTAATGAAAGTCCTCTGTGCTACGTGTATGTACGTGCAGGAGGGTCTATATAAGGAGAACTTAAAGTACAAGTAGGCAGACTGCTGGCACACTACTATCATGTAGCAGGTCTCCAATGCATGTAAAATAAAGCTGTTTTACTTGCTTACAAGAACTTGGTGTGATTCTTCCAGAATATGTTAGAAGAGTAAAATCTTTCGACATAACTGGCTAACGTATGGCGGCCTGCACGCGAATCGAACAAAGAGAGGCTGAAAACCTGCGCAGGTGGAGAGAGATCAGGCTCTCCTCGAATGAAAGACCTCCAACTGAAACAGGTTGAAATTAGAGGCCAGTCACTCTTTCCAGATTCAATCCGTGAGGTGGCAGCGAAACAGGGCGGAGGAATCACAAAGGTAAGCAAAAAACGCTATTTTTTTGTTTCTGATTGGAATTTTTGTCTAAATTTTAAGGGACTAGTCAAGGGAGAAATTTAATTTTCTCAAAGTATAAGGAGTATATGTGAATAGATTCCATATACAAGAGATCTCAGGAACAGGAATAGTTTCTCGTAAGAGAAATGGGAACAGGAACCAGTTGTGCCAAAGGCGACGACAAAACTGAAGATAAAAAGTTTATGTTTGATTTACACCCAAAGAATGTAAAGTATTTAGATAAATAGAAAAAAGATCATTGGTTTAGTGGATGTTTAAATAAGTCAGAATGTCAAAATCTAGTAAGATTACTGCGCAAACAGGCAGGAAATAAGACAAGGAATCAAAAGAAGGTGGGGTTTCCCCAGGCACAGAAATGGCTGGAGGAAGCAAATAAAAGACATAGGGAACAAAATTTGAAAAAGGGTGTGGTAATTCAAGTGAAAAAGATGTGTACTTTGTTCAAAAGGAAGATAATGAAACTTCCATAGTCAGTCGTAGTCACCAGAATCCCTCGGCCCCTCCCATCCAGTATCCAGACCCTGCACAGGTTATTGAGGTGCCCCCCGACCAGGACCCACCGCAATACCAGGCTTCGGTGGGTGGCCCCCCCCACGCCAAGTATTATATTACAGAGAGAGCCTGCCAACACTCTTGACTTACGCAGCGGAAGTATTAGGAGAGAAGGGCACTGGAAAATTAAGGAAAGGGTAGATCAGGAAAGAGAGGAATACCCACTGATAGAAGTGGCAAATCCTCAAGCAGGCGCAGAAGGCGAGGGTCCTACCATATTGGTCTACCGACCGTGGACCCGTGATGACATCCGAAAAGCGGTAGAGGGGATTCCCCATCCAAAAGTAGATATGTAAATTCGTACAGACGTAGGGGCATGAGAATGAGTTATAGATTAAACGCTGTAGAATTTGAACAAGTAATAAGGCAAATCCTAGGACCTGATTGGCACCTTATTTGCGGAACTTGGGACCCCCTGCTACCAGAGGAAGGGGGAGGCCTTGCCGTTTAACTCCGAAGTGTGTAGAACCAGAATAAAGACTCTCCTAGATAAAATAGAAGAACATTGGAAGCCCAAAGCAGATTGGACTTGCATTAATCAATGCGTTCAATCAGATGACGAAACCGTAGACAATTATCTACATCGTCTCACACAATGTTTTGATGCTCATAGTGGGTTGATTAAGGCAGAAAATCAAGAAAATGACTCACCCTATGAACAGCAACTGAAAAATGCATTCCTAAAGGGCTGCAAGACAGCCATTGGTAACTTTATACAAAAGCATATGATCACACACAGGACAGCGCGTCTACAGCCCCTTATGGATTATGCTAGACATGCTGAGAAATACCTGAAGGAAAAAAAAGATAAAAAAGCCCAGACTTTTACAGTTAGTGAAGATGGAACTTTAATGTTAGTTCAAGGTTCCGCAAATCGCGGTAGAGGGCGTGGCAGGGGAAGAGGACGAGGACGGGGATGCATAAGTCATTCTGAGGATTTCGAGGGTAGGCAAAAGAGGGGGGAGTGTTTTAAGTGCGGTAAGAAAGGACATTTCGCCAGAGATTGCAGAGGACCGGAGAAACTGATGGTTGCTTCCAGTGGTACCGCATGACTATATGACGGTCAAAAAGACGTAGATGGAGGGTATGAGGAAGAAGAAGAAAGTGAGAATGGGGAAGTAGGTACAAGTGAAGACGATGGGTGGGGACAGGAAATGGCAGAAAATGAGAAATATCAAATGGTAAATCTAACAGCACTAGCATCAACTATGCAATTGGAATCCCAACCAGTGATCACATTGCAAGTTGAGGGCCGAGACATAGAATTTCTTTGTGACTCAGGGGCTTCACGAACGTTAGTCAGAAGTACTGCCATATCATCCGATGTTACCTCGGATGAATATGTGCTTGTAAAAGCAGCAAATGGTCGTATTTACAAAGAGCCACTGTCCAAACCTCTGTGGTTTACCGACCCAGAGACTAACCAAACCATACGGTTCCGAGTAATAATTTCAAAAATCTGCCCAGTACATTTACTAGGAAGAGATTTAATGCAAGTGTTCGGCATAGCAGCCGTCCCAACCTCCACTGGGATGGTGGCAAGGAGAATTGAACCGAATAGTGCAATGCTATTAGAGGGGCAGGGAGATCTACATTACTGGTATAGTAATGATTTGATAGAGACAGGCCCCCAGAGTGTAGTGACGGCTCTTACAAATTTGGCATTAAGCAAATACGGCATAACAAATCCGAAGGTGTCAGATCCATTACATTGCACAATGTATTACAGAAGATGTGCTGGACCTGATTTAGAATACGAAAAGAAATTTCTTAGTTTTAAAGTCACCAAACTAGTATTGCATAGCCTTTTTTGGGACACACTAGGTAATTCTGCAGTCACATGTAGCCTTACAAGGGATATGCAGCTGCTGTATAAGAATGAATTAACCACACATATTTCAGTCACGGAGGGTGAAGGAATGTCATGGTACCTCGTGGGTAAGAAAATAACTGAATGGGTAGGATGGACACCAGAACAGTTGGCAGGTAAGGGCGTTCAGGTTCAAAAACTTAACTGGGTTACACAAGCCAGACCGACCGTGCACCTCTGGGAAGATGAACCGATACAATCCCCTGGGACATTATGACTATGTCTCCTTACCCTCATGGAAGAATCTCAATTGCAGACGATTCCAAACTCATTATGGTCGCAGGGTCAGCACGATATCGGACTGATTAGAATGGCAGGACAGGTAAAGATTACACCCAAGTCAGAATTTAGACCTCATAAACGGCAGTATCCCTTGAGCAGAAAGGCAGAGGAGGGCATTTTACCGGTAATCACAGCACTTTTGAAAGCTGGAGTATTAATTCTGTGCACAGACTCACCGTGTAATACGCCCTTATTTCCAGTAAAAAAAACGGATGGGACATGGAGGATGGTACAAGACTTACAGCCAATAAATGCCGCGGTGGTACCTCGGGCCCCCATAGTCCCGGATCCGTCTATTCTGCTGAACGATATCCTTCCAACGGATAACTACTTTTCTGTAATTGATATCAGTAATGCCTTTTTCTCTATTCCCTTGCAGGAAGATAGTAGATTTTGGTTTGCATTTACGTTTATGGGCAAGCGTTATACCTATACCAGGTTACCGCAGGGATACTGCGAAAGTCCTACCATCTTCTCACAAGAGATGTCCACCAATTTGGCTCAGTTCAAACCAGCCCAAGGGTGCCACCTACTGCTGTACGTGGATGATATCCTCCTGGCCGCGACTACGGAAGAACTCTGTAAGTCCGAGACTATTCGACTACTACACTTTCTGGCACACGAAGGACATAAGGTAAATAAGTCTAAGTTACAATTTTGTAAATTAGAAGTACGTTACCTGGGTTATACTATCTCTGGGAAGGGCAGGCGATTAGATGACAGCAGAAAGAATGCTATTTTACAAGCCCCCATGCCAACTACAAAAAAAGAAATGATGTCCTTTTTAGGCATTACGAACTTCTGTCGTAGTTGGATTCCCAACTACGCCGAAGAAGTGCACCCGCTATCAGACTTAATTTTTGCAATACCGATGGCGGCAAAGATTTGCTGCACTGGACAGACAAGGCAGTACAGGCATTCACTAGGATCAAGCAACTGATAGCTGGGTCAGCGACATTGGGGTTTCCAGATTACAGTAAGACCTTTATACAGACTGTACATTGCAAGCAGGGATTTATGACATCTGTTTTAATGCAAATGTATGGAGATAAGTTAAGACCATTGGCATTTTACTCTAGCAAATTAGACTCAGTAGCACGAGCATTACCACACTGTGTGCAAGCAGTAATTGCAGCCGCTTTGGCGGTACAAGCGTCTGCCACGTTGGTATTGTTCCATGATCTTACGTTAAAAGTCCCACACTCTGTAGCAGTCATCCTTCTGCAGGACAAGTTAACATTTCCGTCACCTAGCAGACATTTATCTTGTATGACTACGCTGTTATCGCAGCCACACATGACAATTGAGAGATGCACTACCTTAAATCCAGCGACATTGCTACCTGTTGCTGAAGACGGTATCCCGCATGTATGCTTAGATCTCATACATTCTAAAGTTCTACCAAGACCGGATCTTAAAGATCAACCCTTACTACATGCGGACTGGACACTGTTTGTAGATGGGTCAGCACGCAAAACAGAAACAGGCACCACGCAGGTAGGGTATGCAGTTACTACTGCAACTCAGATAATAGAGGCAAGACCACTCCCCGGGAACTTATCCGCTCAAGCAGCGGAACTGATTGCTGTGACAAGGGCATGTCTCCTTTCAGAGGACAGAAATGTCACTATCTATACGGATAGTCAATATGCCTTCTACGGTACATGTGTTTGCTCAGCAATGGAAAAATAGGGGATGGTTACAACCTCGGGAAAGACATCATGCACAAAGAACTAATCCTTGAATTACTCCAAGCCGTCCAACGCCACGGGTTTGGCCATCTGTAAATGCGCTGCTCATACCCGTGCTAAGGACCCGGTATCACTTGGTAATGCCCTAGCAGACAAAGCAGCCAAAGAGGCAGCTATGTCCAGTACCTTTTCACTTGAAACCACACCTACAGAATTACAACCAACAGATAAGTTTGATTTGCAAACCTTACAAGTCATGCAGGAACTTAGCACAGTACAGGAAAAACAACGCTGGACTAGGTATGGTGTTAGGCAGAACAAAGGAATCTATGTGGGACCGGATAATAAATATGTTTTGTCTACTAATCTTTTTAGGTATGCAGCACTAGTTGTGCATGGCCCTTCCCATCTGGGCCCTGCAGCTATGGTTAGAATTATCCACCTTACCTTTTGGACCAAGGGTTTCATTGCATATGCAAAACGCTTTTTGTCTATCCTGCATAGTATGTGCTAAATACCACGGGAGGGGTCAGAGTTGCTCCGGCATCATTTCCAACACCCCCCTATCCTTTTCATACAATATGTATGGACTTCATCGAATTGACCCGCACAACTAAAGAAGTTTGTGTTAGTAATAGTAGATGCATTTACTAAGTGGGTTGAGGCTTTTCCAGTGACACATCCGGATGCTCAATCAGTGGCTAAAATTTTGGTCAATCACATCGTCCCGCACTTTGGACTTCCTTCACGCATCTACTCTGACAACGCACGCATTTTGTCAATCAGATCATACAGAAACTGTCTACAGTTTTCCAAATTGAATTGAAACACCATTGTGCCTACCACCCACAGTCAGCAGGGTTGGTGGAATGCCATAACGGCATTCTAAAAGGCAAGTTGAGAAAACTCATGGCCGAGACACATCAGTCTTGGATTACCTGTCTACCTCTAGCCCTCCTTTCCATGCGCACAACTCCCACCTCAAAAGGAGTCACCCCATTTGAGTTGTTGTATGGGAGACCTTATTACGTCCCGCAGTGGCAAAACTTGTTGCCTGCGGAACGTGAGGGGGGTGAGGAGATAGCTGAGTACATGAGGAAAATGCTGACCAATACTAACAGCTGTTTAACAAAGGATTGTTTTTCAGGTTCAAGAGACGACAAGATCACGGAAATCAGACCCGGCGAGTGGGTCTGGATCAAAATAATAAAACGCAAGAATTGGGCATCCCCCAAATGGGAGGGCCCCTACCAGGTGCTAATCGCAACTCCAACAGCAGTTCAGATTAAAGAAAGGTCCTCATGGATCCACCTAACGCACTGCAAAATCGTAAGACATTTTCAGTTAAATAAAGACTTGAGTTCCCCTGAGGAACAAACAGACAGCAGCAATCATGAAGGACAATAATGAGAATAAGAGAAAATGGTTCTATTGTAATGTTTTATTGTTTATAACTATTGTGATTGTAATATTTCTGTTTTGGACATTTCTGTCTTTTAATGAAGCTAGCCATTCAAAAAGAGACAAACACACCAGCTGGCATCCAAACTTTAATACATATCAAGCGATTAAATATGCATATGCATCCTCAATGAATGTCTCAAATTGTTGGGTATGTACTGCAATACCTACTGTACATAGTGGCTTAATGTTAGGGACAGCCCCTCTGGGAATAAATGATACTTGGAATAGTTTGTTGTTTGAAACCACAGAAGTACCACTGAGAGAAGGTGGCGCTGCCTCTTCTGGGGCGCCAAAACGGAACAGTGTGTTTTCAAAAGATTGGGAAAGTTAAAGTGGGGCTGAGCCAATGTAATTTGACAATAGTTCATAATTGTACCCTAGAAGGGCAGTGTGAGACCAAGTTTGGAGCTATAAAAAAAGACATCAATGTAAATGATAATAGTTTTGTTGAAAAAATGCTGTATGTATATGGCCTGTTATTTAAGGGGCTAAAGCCAAATGGGAGTTATGAATTTGCAACCAATATTACCATCAAAACAAATGATTGTTATTTTATTTGTGGTAGGAAAGCATATAAATGGTTACCATATGGCTGGTCAGGAAGTTGTTTTTTGGGATATCTGATACCAGCTATCAGACACGCAAATGCATTGCCTCAAGGTAAAATACGAAATGCACGTTCTCTTAATAAACCTATTAATCCCGTAGGTAACATTGATGCGTCATGGATTTATCACCATGACTTGGCACACGTCAGCAGCAAAGGACTCTCACATATGGACCTAGGCGATGATGTAATTGCTTGGGCTGGTATTTTGCCAGCATATGGGACAGTAAAATCCATCTGGGAACTGAGAAAACTGTCAAAACTGTTAGAGACTCTGAGTAATGCGACATTTTCAGCGCTAGAATTGGTGACGGACGAATTAATGGCGATGAGAACAGTAGTGTTGCAGAACCGTATGGCGCTCTATTTCACCCTAGCGGCGAAAGGAGGTACTTGCGCTCTGATACACGAGGAGTGCTGCTCGTTCATTCCTGATAACGAGCACGCGATTCAGAGCCATCTTGAAATAATTCAACAAGTTTCTGAACTGACTAAACCTGGTCCAAACCCCTTGACTGACTTTTTCCAAAATCTGTTTGGAAACTGGGGTTCTGTGTTGATGAACATTTTAATTGCTGTATGTGTTGGTGCAATCATATTTTTGCTGCTTGGCTGCTGTTGCATACCAGGTATCAAAATGATAATATCGAAGGTTATCTCTGCCAATGCTACAAAAGCATATTTCTCTGATTATGAGAAAGTATACAACGTATCTGGGATTGTGTAAAATAAACAGTATACAAAATGTTGTAAGGGGGGAAATGTGGAAAAATACTGAAGTCAACATATTTTGTATTCTGTATTTAAAGGGTTAAGCAGAAAAATGTTCACTGCGTGCAAACTGAAATGTTCTGGAAAATGTTGATCACTGAGGAATGCAGAAGTTAATCTTAAACTGCTGATAAGAAAGTTAATGGTGCAAGAATAACTGTGGTACTGGCTGGTAAAAACAAGTAATCAAACTATTAATTTTAATGAAAGTCCTCTGTGCTACGTGTATGTACGTGCAGGAGGGTCTATATAAGGAGAACTTAAAGTACAAGTAGCCAGACTGCTGGCACACTACTATCATGTAGCAGGTCTCCATGCATGTAAAATAAAGCTGTTTTACTTGCTTACAAGAACTTGGTGTGATTCTTCCAGAATATGTTAGAAGAGTAAAATCTTTCGACACATACTGAAATGTTATCCATAATAATTAACCTTTCTCAAGACTCACTGGTTACTGACTGGACTTTGTGACTGTTACATGCAGTTTGTGTCTGAATTGAGTCATGTCACACACTGCCATGAATATGATTCAATGAAGTGGATAACCAGGTATGAATAATCCATTTGCAAGCAAAGAATATGGCATTATCCTTGGTGATGTCAACATTGATTGGTCCAAACTCACAACCGACTCCCCCCAACTCAGCATCCACCTACATGGCTTCCACCAACTTATAACATCTCCCACTCGCTTCCAGCTCTATCATAGACTGGATCCTTACCAATTCCCCCCACCAATACCACAATCCCACCACCTTACCCGACTCCCTCATTGATCATCTCCCTACCACCATCTTAAGACATACTCCCATATTCCTAAACCCCACCTTATCAAAGACTGTTAAAAACTATCGACTTTCAATTCATCCCAATTTAACTCCATTCTTCACAGCATAGATTGGTCCATTCTAAAACACCTCCTCCTAAACAATGCTGTAAGCACTTTCAATACCATCTTCATGAATACTCTAAACTCCTTAGCTCCCTCTAGGAAGATCAGAGTAAAATCAAACCATGCTCCTTGGCTCTCCAAAGAGACTAGGTCCCTTATGAAACAAAGCTTGAAAAACCTGGACTAAAACTAAGCCACCTTTTCTTCAAAAATACAGGCAACTGAGGAACCTTGCAAAAAAACATACAACTAATGACAAAAAGTTATACTATAGCTCTGCTCAGCTTAACAACAAATCCAATCCTCAAAAATGTTTGTCAACTCCCAACAACATCCTCTATCCTGGAAAGCCCTCTAATCCCTTCCCATACCCCAACTCTTCCTCTCAGGAAACTGCTACCCTCCTGAATAAACACCATCTCTTCTATCCAAAATCTGGTAACCTCTAAGCCAAACTCTACTTTGACACCTACCTCTCCAAGTCCCACTAGCACAACTTTGTTTTCTTTTGAGCCAGTTCCCATTACTTCCATCAAATCTCTACTACTCAAGCTAAAATCTTGCTCTCCTTCCACTGACAATCTATCTCCTACATTCCTCAAACTTGCTGCTGACTCAATTGCCTATCCTGTATCTATACTAATTAATCGATCTATTCTGGAATCGACTGTCCCCACCCTTTGGAAATCTTTCTTCACTATCCCTCTTCATAAAGGTGGAATCTCCACTGACCCCTCAAACTACAAACCCATTGCCATTCTGTCCCCCCACTCCAAGATATTAGGAAAAAGGTATTCACTCACAGCTTCTCAATCACCTCCTCACACACCACTTACTTACCCCTACTCAACATGGATTTTGTCCTCACCACAGCACCACCACTGCCCTCCTCTCCTTCACTCATATCATTGCAGAGGTCCTAGACAACAATAAACTCATTTCCTGTCTCTTCCTAGATCTCTCCAAAAGCCTTTGATACGGTCTCTCATCCTCTACTACTATCCAAACTCGCAAATCTCCACCTATCTCCCTCCGTACTTGCCTGGTTTAATAGTTACCCATCTGGCAGGGAACAATCTGTCAAATGGCTCTCATCCTCCTCACCTTTCCTTCCCATCTCCACTGGTGTTCCCCAAGGCTCCATCTTGGGACCCCTTTTGTTTAACATCTTCACCAATGATCTTTACACCTCATACAAAGAATCCTCCCTTATTCAGTATGCCGATGACTCCACACTTATACCCATCTCAAATAACATTCCTGAACTACACTCCCTGATCCAACAGGCCCTACTATCCACTTAACAATGGCTCTCTCACAACCTATTGATCTTAAATCCCAAAAAGACCAAACTCCTACTTTTCCTTCCCCGTTCTCTTTCTCACCACAAAACCTACTTTTTTATTACATCTTCTAACAATACAAATATCCAACCTGACACCCACACAAAACTCCTAGGGGTCATTATCTATGACGAACTCAAGTTCAACCTACAAATACTCCAATGTATACAAAAAAACAAACCAGAAACTAGGTCTGCTATATCAGAACAAAAAATTCCTAACCCCTGAATCTAGACTTACCCTGGGCCAGGCACTCCTCCTCCCCTCCCTCTTATACACCACCCCAGTTCTTACCAATATCCAGGCCTCCACTCTAAACAAACTGCAACAGACTTACCATAAAATAGCCAGATTCATTACTAACTCTCCATACAACTCACACCACTGCATTTCTTTAAACTCTCTTCAATGGCTTGAACTTCCCTAGTTTCTGCTATCTTATCAATTTCATATGCTACACTCTATTCTTTATAAAACCTCCTTCTGTCCATCTCTATCTTCCTTAGTCACCATCTACATCCCATCCCGGACCCACCGTACTTCTAACCAACAATTACTTGATATCTACCACCCAAAAAGGTCAGTAGGCAAACTACTCTACAAACACTCCCTTGCCCATGCTTGGAACAAACTTCCCCATTGACTTACGTTCAATCTCCCACACCTCACACTTTAAAAATGAACTAAAAGCTTATTTTCTCAATTCCAGAACGTGCCCTTGCCATGACCCTACCTAGTCTTCCTTCCCTTTATGTACCCTCAAAAGGACCATATTTAGTACCTCATTACACCTCTCTTTCCAATGTGTCTACTATGCATTTACACAATTTTATACAAACAAAAAATGTTAATTGTTGACCTATTGAACTATATCAATGTAAAATTGTTACTTAGCTTCTTTTTAATGCAACTTTAACTTTATGCACATATCCCAACATATGTGAATCGTTTTGCTATAACTGCTATTATATCAATATTGTTTAAAATTGTACTTGTTTTAAAATGTATTACTGGAGCTTTTCTCCTCGAGTCTCCACTGAAAATGGGCCACAAGCCCAGTTGGACAAACCCGGTTAACAAATGTCAATAAATAAATTAAAATAAATAAAGATCACCAAGGTCTGCTATTCAGCCTAGATAATGTGTGGAAAATGAAGTTCTTGGTTAAGTGTACCAATCACTTGCTGTGGTGAGCCACCATCTGCTGTATACTGGTGACATTTATAAATGGGAGCTAAATATTGCAACTTCCAAGTAAAGTATTGCTCAGTGACAAACACTTCAGGTACACACTCATTGCCTTCTACAAAATGAATCCATTAAAATTAATAACTTTCATAACAAGCACAGGTAAAAGGGGAAAAAAGTAAATTTACAGTGGAACAATTTATACTCTAACACTTGGCCCATTCCATCATCTTGACTCACAAGCCAGCTTTCTAGCTCCAACATCTCTAAATGTTCTTGGAACTTTCTAGCTTAAACAGTCTATAAAACGTCCAATAATGGAGGCATTCGTACCCAAACATCCACTAATCACAAATCTAGATTGCAATTATGACCTTGTCACCGACCCGGTTCCTGTGATGATCATAGCACATCTTCCTTCCAAAACCTTGACACATTATTTTTAGCATGTGGTGGCAACTACAGAATACAAAAAGGGGAAAAAATAAAGCTCTTACTTCCTTCACAAAGACCGTCTACATAGTACTATCAGGAGTCCCCCCATTACCTTAACTGAATGGCAGTCATATGCAATGCCTCCTTAACTACCAAACCACACTGCTAAAGGTTTTAGAGCTTACTCTACAAACCAACATACCAGCAAAGGGGAATGGACAATCAGCATCTTCACAAGTACTTCTAACCAATTCAAGCAATCATTTTCTTAGAGTAAAGATATCAGATACTTCATGACAACGCATTTGTTTACTGGGAAAATCTGACACAGCATGGAAAGAATAGTTGTGTAAAATCGTACCATAACCATAGATGTCCTCTTCTATGTTGCAGTATTCTTAACATGATGGAATCTCTGCCAAAGGTAGACCAGACATTCGGCCAGTAGACGTGGGACGTCAAACATAGGCCTTAAAGTGACGTCCGCACATACTATCCTCAAAACGGAATGCCCCATTAAGAACAGCCTAAGGAACAAAGAAGGTAAGCATACATCCAGGGGGTGAAAAAAAACAAGGGGTAGGAAGAAGAATAAAATACTGCAACATAGGGGAGAAGGACATCTATGGTTATGGTAAGATTTTACAAAACTACTCTATCTTCCATTCTTACATTGCAGTATTCTTAACATGAGGGAGGTACCAAAGCTCAGGAAGAAGAAAGGGAGGGGAAGGAGCAGAGGCCCTTTCCAAAAAGCCAAGGAGAATGGCTCTAGCAAAGCCAGCTCTAGATGTCGAGATGCCATCTAGTTTACAAAGTTTAGTGAAGGTATGAACAGAAGACCAGGTAGCGGCTTCCAAAATGGTGTTATTATCCAAACCTTTGAAAAAAAGCACCTGAAGAGGCCACAGCTCTCGTAGAATGAGCCTTAACACTCTCGTAGAATGAGCCTTAACAGGAGTAAAAACATAAAATAAAACAGCCTTAGAAATCCAAGTGGAAACAGTCTGCTTTGAAACAAGCATTCCCAGAGCCCTGGGATGTAAACAAACAAAAAGTCGATCAGATTTCCTGACAGCCTTAGTTTTATCCAAGTAAAATCTGAGTTGTCTACGCACATCACTAGACAGTTGTGGAGAGGGGGAAAAAGTGAGCAAATGAACAGATTAAGTGAAAACTCATACACAACCTTAGGCATAAAAGAAGGGTTAGTACGCAAGTAGAGCTTATCCTTATGGAAAACCAGGAAGGGGGGGGGGGCATCAAGGCTTGAAGTCCAGAGACCCTCCTGGCTGAAGTTATGGCTAATAATAACACAGTCTTCCAAGTACAGTGTTGCAGGGAAGCTTTAGCTGCAGGTTCAAATTGAGTCCGACTGAGTTTTTCCAAGACATAATTGAGATCTTAAGGAAGAGGAACAGGCTTTCTGGGAAGTCTGATGTGAAGGACAGCTTTAAGGAAGAGTTGAACCTCCAATTTTGAGACCAAATGAAGAGGCAAAGGCAGACAAGCAGAAAGGGCTGATAGATGAGCATTCACAGAGGAATACGTGAACCCAATCTTCAGCAGTCCAGACAAGTAAGATAAAAGCAGAGGTACAATCACAGAAAGTGGGTCCAGTTTATGAGAAAGACACCAGATGGAAAACCTCTTCCATTCGGGTAAGTACGATTTCCTAGTACTGGGTTTTCTGGCCTCCTGCAGAACCCTAACCACCTACTCTGAAAAGAGAGGCTTCTGATTCTATTTAGACACATTAACCACAGTGTCACATATAGAGTTGACAGGTGTGGGTTTATGAAAGATCCTTTTGTCTTGTGTGAGAGAGGATCCACCCTGTAAGGTAACATGAGATGACTGCCCTTGGTTAAATGCACAAGAAGAGGGAACCAATACTGTCTTGGCCAAAAGGGAGTCACCAGCAAGAGTTTTGGTTTGTCCTGCTGAATCTTCAGCAGAAATTTCTGAATACGAGGGAAGGGGGGTGCATACAGAAACATCCTCTTCTATGAAAAAGAAAGGTCTCCCACCATCCACACCAGAGTGTCTGCAACTCTGGCACAAAATTTTGGAAGCTGTCTGTTCAAAGGGGAGGCTAATAAATCTACTTGAGGAATACCCCACTGGTGGAGAATGTCCAGAAATACATCCCTGTGAAGCATCCATTCATGGGATTAACTCGTGGACCTGCTCAGAACGTCTGCCATTACATTCTAATTGGAGGAAATGTACATTGCCTGAAGACGGACCTGGTATTGAGTTGCCAGTTCAAGCCATGAGGGCTAGCCTGCACAGAAGGTATGATTTTGCCCCCCCCCCCCCCATTTGTTTACATACCAAAGAGCTGTGGTGTTATCTGTAAACAGTTTTTGAAGGCCTGGATGAAAAAGAGTAAAAGGTCTGTAAAGCCTACAGCAGGGTTCTCGTCTCTTATGTTTATGTGCTCCTTCCTTTGAGAAGCACAAAGGCCTTGAACCTTTTATGATGTAAAGGCTGCTCCCCAACCCATGTGTGAGGCATCTGTGAACAATTCCTGAATTGGAAGAGGAGGATGCAAAGGAAGTCCTGGGTTCAGGGAAATTTGCTAAATCTACCAACGAAGTTCCCTCTTTAGGCAAGGAAGAAGACGGACAAGAAAGGACAGTGGGTATGCACGTTGGCTCCAAACTGACTTGAGGTACCACTAAAATTTGTTCATGTGAAGTTTGGCCAGAGGTAACTGTAAAATGTCCAAAATTGACCTCCGTACTACTGTATCTGTTATACTTTGTCTCAGAACAAATTCTTGCCAAACAGTTAATTCTTTCATAGCTATTTCAATTCTTATTATAACACAGCTAGACACACGATGATACTGATGCAATATCAGTAAAAATGTCACTGAATGAAAAACAAGCATTGTGTACTTTATATACTTTAAACACTGTTATTTTTGATATATGGAAAGTCCCTGTAATGCAATGCTCATGTCATTTTTGATGCAAACGTCATGCAAAGCTAATTTAAACATCATGCAAAGCTCATGCTATTTTCTCATTTCTGTTATGACAAAATCATGTTATTTTTAAGATAAAACTGTCCCTGTGGTTCCAACGACTTCTTTTTTCATTGCTAAAACTGTGACTTCTGATTCAGGAAGGTCACAAAGAAGCTGAACAGCCTGTGAAAGGAGAACCAAAGCATACTTGGTCATATGGGTTTGTTAAGTGATGCCACAAAAAGCTAGGGTGACGAGGTATAAACCTTTTCCCAATCTTTCCATGGTCTTACTCTCTTTATCTGAAGGGAGAAGAGAAGTGGATGGCAATAGTCTAGGAGATTTATCAGCAGCCACAGAAACAGTCACTGGATCTTCTGATGGGCATTTGTAAAGAATTTTTTAGCCCTCTGGAACTTTATAGAGCCTATACGGCCTTTTTGGGGCAAGGGGTTGAGAGTCCAGAGTCTCTGATGCAGAAGAAAAGGCATCAAGAAAAACTGGGAAAATCAGAGTCACAGCAGAAGAGAGAGAATCCATTTGAAGCAAGTCATAGCACCTTTTCTGCACCTCAGAAACCTGAGAGCAGTCCCACTTAAAATACTCCCTCATCCTGGCAATAGTCTCTCCCTCAATGTGATATCTTCACCAGGAGAGACTGTGCCATTGAACTCTTCCTCAGGGAAGTAATACTCTAAGGGGGAAGTAGTCTGAGCAGAACAGGCCAAAGATTCATCCTCTGAGGAATCCTCTTCAGAAGAATCCTGTACTCGGATCCTTTTCTGTGGTGAAGAAGTTAGAGGACTAGGAAGGGAAACACCCGAGGAAGGTTTAAGGGCCATAAAGGCATTGAACAAGCCTTATTTGAAAGCTTGCCAATCAGCAGGTGGGCCCTGAGCAGCAGAAACACGTTTTTTGATTCTTCTTAAGAGGCATATCAACCCTGTGAAAGGTGCAGGGACCAGACGTAGGCCTACATTCACTAACATTTGTCGGTACATCCTCCCTTACTAAAATGTGCGGAATACCTCGAGGGCCTTCTAAAATAATGAGCCTCGCTTCACCCTGTTCGTCTGAAACAGACATCTGCAAATTGAAGACCACAGATGAAGAATCCACTTAAAACACCAGTTTATTGCACCTCTAGCGTTTCGGCAACCGCCTTCAAGGAGTATAAAACATCACATAACTTACACAGTTTATATACCCTAATACATCGAACAATTAAACAAGCAGCCTAAACCAATTAATCAATAAACATTAAAAAATGCTTAATACTACTTTCGCATCAGGTAAGAAGCCTCCAGTTACATTCCACATTCAGACCCTGAGGAAATAAAGTGTCATATTTCAAAATAAAAATACTTTCTTTATAACTTCTTTTTATACAAATCAGAAAATACACCCTTCATAACATGTTCTAAGACAGTGGCTTGTAACCCATTTGGATCAGAATTGTGAACCAGCATAAAATGTTTAGCAACAGGGCTATCTTATTATTTATAATATCCCTGACATGCTCCTGCAGTCTAGTTTTAAACTTCCTTTTACTTTCTCCTCTATATACAAGGTTACACAGACATTTCAACGCATAAATAATACCTTCAGTATTACAGCTATATATATTTTTGACCTCAAATACATTGCTATTTATATACGAAAAGTTGGACCAATATAATGACATACATTGCAATGACCACAGGGTGAAGTTCCTAGTTTCTGCATGGTCCTATATTGCAATGTCTCAGTGGGATATTTAAATTTATTATGTACCAAGATATCTTTTAAATTCCTACCTCTACGAAATTAGATGCCTAGAGACAGAGACAAAAAAGTTTTTAGGTCCATTGATCTAAACAAAAAATTCCAGTAGTGTTTAACAATATCTATTAAAACATCACTGAAAACACTGTATGTAGAGACAAAATAAACTAATCTTTTCTCTTGATGTCTAACATCTAACTTATACCCCTTACTTCCATACTTATAAAAGTACCAACTTTATGTTGTTCATTAACAACCTTATCTATAGCTGTTTGAATACTAGCTTCACTATAGCCCCTCAATCTAAACATCTCACTAGTCGCACTAATTTCTTTAAAAAAATTCATGTCAGTATTACATAGCTGCAAGAGACCAAAGTATGAACTGGATGACAGCTAGTCCCCATCAAATATGGATTACTATCAGCGAATTTTCTATGCACAGACGTACGCAAGATATTACTGTCCTCCAAAATCAGATGTATGTCTAAAAAAGTTACATCTTTACCCACTTGTATGCCGTCAAAGGAAAGTCCAAATCTATTATGTTGCATAACTTCTATAAACTGACCAACATAAAATATCCCACCTTTACAAATAAAAACAAGATCTATAAAACGAAAATAACCAACTACATAATTTTTAAAAAAATCTATATGATATAACCATTCTAACTCATACAAACCCATCATCAAGTTGGCCTACATGGGGGCAAAAGATGCCCCCATGGCAGTGCCCTTGATTTGTCTGTATATTTGTTCATTAAACATAAAAAAATTATTATTCAAACAAAATTCCAATATTTCAATAATATAATACGTTACTGGACTATCACTCAAAAAAATATTTTACTGCTTCTAGTCCAAACTGACATTGTACGTTAGTATACAAACTAACAACATCAACACTTATAAAAAACATATCTGCACTCCATTGTATTTTAGATAATTTTTCCAAAAAATCAAAACTATCCCTAATATAACTAGGTAACTTTATTACATAAGGGAATAAATATTCATGCAAAAATTTCCCAATATTAGATAAAATATTTTTGAGCAGATATAATAGGCCTACCAGGTGGGTCAACCCCACTTTTATGAAAGTCAACTCACTGTCATCAGTATTAAACTTTTTGTCTTTGTAATTTTGTGAAAAATATTTTAACCTCACTCCCTTAAATATAAGGGTGTCAAAATCATTCATAGCCTTTATATATTTATTTGTATTACTCTTAAAGTATTGGTATCATCCAGATAGGTCATACACATTTTATAATATTGAGCAACATTCATCGCCACTATCTTACCACCTTTATCAGATGGTTTAATAATAAGGTGCTCATTATTCGCTAATGCTTGTAGTTCCTTCCATTCCTTTTTATTCAAGTTATATACCAACTTATGCTTATACTGCATAAAATCACAAAAAGCATTTTCTACAGCAAAATTCATCTTTTGAGAAAAACACTTTATATGTTCATGTTGGTATGGAGGAATAAAGTCACTTTTGCTCATTATTTTATCAGTTTTTAACAAACTATAGGCATTATAGTCACTTGCATAGTCAAAACATTCCTCAGGGTCAGATACACAAGAATAAAAACTGTTCTCTAAACTATCAGATTCTAACCAACTACCATCACCTTTATACTGGTTATTGGCAAAGAAATATATTAAAATGCATCTTCCTACACAGTCTAAAAATATCACACTTTAATTCATGTAACCGAGACAGCACTGTGGGTATATATTTAAGACCATAATTCAAAACATTCATCTGATCTACCGATAGACACACCAGAAATATTATGAATATACATTTTCTTACACTCAGATGCAGCAGCTGCATGGATTGTTTCACCCACATCTTTGTAAACAAAAGACACAGAACTGTCAAGAATATCTTGCACAACGTTATTTACAGTCACACCAATACCATTTGCTTCTCTTGTTATCATTGAAACTGTGTCCTTCTCGATTGTTAAAATTCCCAGACGGAAATCTTCCTCTCTTCCGCTCACTTTGCTCTCTCTGCTCTTCCTGAAACTGCTGGTTCCCTCTCCGAAAATCTGAGGTTAATCTTGATGGATTTTGAGCTGCTGGTAACACTGGAAAATGCTCTCCTTCACCTCCACTATTAGAGGAAACACCCAAAACATCTGAAGCAAAAGATACACTCCTAGAAGAAGCTGGTGATTTCTTAAAGGGACCAGAGCCTTTATTACGATGAAAATGTGTTGTTTTTTGCCATAAAAAGGCACGATTACTTTGATAGTCTTTTAGATCTCTTTTCAATTTAGTGCATTTCTGATCAAGGAGTTCTTTTTCATATTTATCTAGACCAATATTTACATCTGCTAAAGACTTGTCAAACTGCATAGATGTAAGTTTGTAACTCTTTTAGACAAGTCATTATACGCAGCTTTAATGCCTTCCTTAAGTTTGTTTTGTTTCACACGATCTCTTTCTAATAGAATGGAAATCCATTCTAAAGTACAACGATGAGCTGCCAATAACCATTTCTTAGAAAATTGCACATCCCTTTCATCAGACATATCTAAAGGAGCAGAAGGACTTTAAAAGGCTTAGTCCCCTAGGTGTAACATCCAAGTCAACATATCTTTGCAAGATTAACAGATTAAAGTATACAGCAGTTTCTTTATGCAGTAACTATTCCAACTTACTCATCAAAGCACTCGATTCACCAGGACTGGAAGAAGGGCCAAATTGTCCCACAGAGGCAAATGGATCATTCACTCTACAATTTCTTGCTTGTTCAAGCCTTTCAAAAAAATGTGAAGTAGAGGAAACACCCACTGAAGCAGAAGTATTGGCAACGTTGGAACCAGCCATACCTGCAGCATTCTGATGCATTACAAAACTGTCCATAGTTTTCTGACTACCTTCCAGTGTGTCATCCCTTAAGAGCCTAGAGATCACAAACGAAGATTCATTCGCCATAAAAACAGACCAAACACTGCACGAACAAAAAAGAAAAGATGAACTGAAGACGACAGACGAAGAATCCACTTAAAACACCAGTTTACTGCACCTCTAGTGCTTCGGCAACCGCCTTCAAGGAGTATAAAATTCGTCGTCTGTGGTCTTCAGTTCATCTTTTCTTTTTGGTTCATGCAGACATCTGCAAATTGTCTGAGGACGTGGCAATGGCAGGATCCCTTGTGGCCTCTAAAGTAGTACCCACCCTAGAGTCCCAGCTGAAATCCCGACAGGTGTCCAGGCCTTCCATCTGCCTCGAGACAGAAATCTGAAAGAGAAGGCACAGCTGAAACTTCAGCCCTAATTTTCTTAGCCTTCTTCATAGCAGGCTCAGCAAGAGACACTGAGGTAACCTCCATAACATCGCGCTCTAACCTTTTTAGTCTCCAATTTTTCAAGATAAGTATTAAGAGAGGAAAGGAGGCTATGTAGGGTTTTAGGAATGAAAGCTAAGATAGGGAAAGACTTATGGTGGTAGTTGGGCCCTAAACAGAAGAGGCAATGATTGTGACTGTCTATATGGAATTTGTCTTCTACAATAGCATTTCCCGTTTTTGGATGACATGTAAACATATAACCACACAACAAATAAACAGTAGCAAAATATAAAACAATGCCCCAACGGGGCACTCATCTGAACTCTTGTATGCAGCAAACAACTCAGGCTAGCAGACTACTGATCACAGATGGTGTTCGGACTGGGGACCGAGCAGTTCTGAGGATAGTACATACAGAAGTCTCTTTTATGGCCTATGTGCGACGTCGGACATACCTTGCAGTGGTTAAAGTCTTTTGTATACTGGCCGAACATCAGGTCCACCTTTGGCAGTGAATCCCTCATGTTAAGAATACTGCAACATAAGAACAGAAGGACATCCCCTTTTCAGCAAAGACTTGGCATCATCTGCCAATAACTTACAGAAAAAAAGCATCAGCTACAATCCACCAGCTGCACAGCAAGACGAAACATTTTTATCATAATACCCAATAAACAATTCTAAATTATCAGTATAAAATGAATAAACATCCAAAGCCACTTGACACACGGCTCAGCCCACAAGCTATCACACCACTTCCCCCCCAAATCCATGCACATATTTCACTCTTACTTCAATGTTCTACACCACACACTTGGTTGGCAATAAGTTGTACACAACTAATATTTTAAACAGCTAACAGTCTGATTAAACTATAACTATCCAATTTACTTCATAAACACAGATATGAGGAAATGCTGAAGAAACATTCTCTCCAACTTGTGCGGTATTTGCATCAATAAGCACCTAATAGGCAATAAAAAAACCTCTCAAATGGTACTCCAATTTCCTGTGTCTGCACTAAACTGCGCTAGGGACCACCACCTTTCTTAAAATCACAGCCTCAACAAAATATGCCAAAGAGAAAAAAATATAAGACTACGTCAATAATGTTGCACTACTTTTTCCTCCAAATAAAGATAAATAAAAGGCAAGTCTTCTAAACTCATCTTTGCAAGCATTTGAACAGCTCTTAACTGTGAATATTCAGTATTATAAGCAATTAAGGTTAGTTTTGTCAATAGCATACCAGTGTAAAAAAAACGTAAGATTTCCTGTCCTGCAGGCAATGGGCTAATTCATGCCAGATATCAAACAAGCTTGATGACTTGGACATGAGTGTAGGTGCCAAATGAAGATGTATTCTTATTTAATAGTATGTAGATTTCTGCACAGAAATGCATGCACTTCACATTATGGATCTAACACAGCAAAGCCATCACTGCAGCTGAAGGCATCACAGCAACCACCAGAAAGCAAGAATATATTAGGAAAAAGCAACAGTTTCTACTGATGAAATGTAATTACCATCTATTTTAATGCTAGACCACCACTAAAATTCGGTTAAGACGGTATTCTTTTCATCTCAGAAAAATAAAAGCAAATGAAAATAATTTTAAAATGCATGTAAATTAATAAAATGCAACAGAGGCAGCAATTTGCAAACCTTCAAAACCAGCTGGCGATCCAAACAAAATGGGTAAGGAGTTACACTCTAAAAACATACTTTACCATACCACTGTACTGATAAAGAAGGCCATTGAGCCACAAAAATAATCATCAACACATCTGAGTTACCACGTTTTATATCAATGTGTGTCTGTGGCACAAAAAGAATAGAACTTTGAATGTAGCCAGAGTGACATTGGTTTGAGTTGCAGACTATACAGCTCACCCATCATGTGGGGAAGGTAGTAATAATGTTCTGCAGCTTTCGAGATATCTGGTGGGTGGCTGGGTGCTCTCTCAGCCACAGGAACAAGCAGGAGCATCGTGTCTCACACACACTACACAGTGTTATAGCTCCAGTGCAGGTATATGGAAACACAAGCCTGCATTTGGCCAGGTACTGCATGCATGGTGCTTGGAGACTAAAACAGGAACAGTAAGGTACAAGGGAAAAATCGCAAGTCACTGTCTGTGGCATCCATATAGTACCCACCTTGCACCCCTCGTCACTTGACCATAAGGTCACAGAAACCTGGTTCAGGGCCTCAGAGAGTACACCCCTGCCTTGCAAGGCTACAGTGCCTTCCACACCTTTAGACCTCAAAATGACAGTATGAAAACTTAAGGAGGTGGTGTTTCAATCTATATTAAAGATGCAGTCACCTCATGTCTAGTTAGGCTGGACAACTCCATGGAGTTACTCCAGGTCCAGGTTACAGTGGTTAAGACCCTCCATTCAAGTCATAGCCAGTTACGGATCCCCCTCCATGGCTCACAACCCCACAAAGCCTACTTGACAAAACTGGAGACAATCCAAATTTTACTGAACATACTGGTTATGAGGGTTTTCAATTATCCCATCATAGACTGGGAAACCCATGCTAGCCCAAACTCACTAGCGCAAACGTTTCTTGCCTTTGTGAATTAAAATGCCCTGGAACTAATTGTTCATACCCCGACAAGGGGAGCAAACATTCTGGATCTGGTCTTTGCCAACATGTCAAACAGATGAACTGCCAAAACTGTCGGACCCTCAGTTAAAACTGACCACAGAATCAGTCACCTTTGAGCTGGCAGTAACACCAGAACTCACAAAGGGTGAAGTCAGACTAAAAAACTTCACCAAGGCAAACTATACCCTCCTAGAAGGTATAAATGCATTCCAAGCCCCACTCCAAGCTGGAACTGGTAACTACACCAAACCTTACACTGAAGCCCTGTACAACAACTTGCATAGGTGTATAAACTCGGCAGTACCATAAAGAATCAAAGCCAGAGCCCCAAGTAAAAACAAGCTGCCATGGTGGACATCCAGCATCAACAAACTTAATAAATGCAAAAAGTTGCTGTCCAAGAAAATAAAAGTAAAGCCCCAACAATGGAAAAGCACCCTCCTCAGCCTCAAGAGGCAAGTAAGACAACTTGGCAAATCCTTCATGGGCTTAAGAGAAACTCTGCAAGTACAGCCAAGGATAACCGTAAGACCTTTTAAAGCTACATACAAAACTTAAAGGGTAGGACCCAAGTAAGTGCAGAACTAGTGCCCAACTGTATCACACACACTGACCCCACAGAGATGGCAAACTTGCTAGCGGAGAGGTTTGGTGAAAATTTCACTCCTTATCCACTCCTAACTTACAAGAAACCTTCCCCCAAACTATCCCCTCACCCTACACAAATGAAGAGCAGGTCCTCAAAGCCTTGCCCAAGGCAAAAAGCACAGCCTCTATGGGACCAGATGATATCCCAGGCTGTCTTCTCAACAGGTTAAAACAAACTAGCATCACTGTTAAGTACCCTTTTCAATCATAGCCTAGCCACAGGCTTTGTTCCTACAGAATGGAGAACAGTGACAGTTATTTCCCTCCACAAAGGTGGCCTAGCAACAGACCCAGGGAATTACAGACTCATAAGCCTGACTAGTCTCACCTGTAAGACCATGGAACGTAATCATTATGGACCTCAAAAATAAAGGCATAGGTGACCTCCTAACCAATTCGGCTTTGTGAAGGGCAGAGCCTGCCTGTTAAATCTGGTGGATTTCTTTAAACATGTGACCAAGCCCATTGACGAGGGCAAATCTGCACACAGCATACCTCAACCTGGCAAAGCCTTTCGACACAATCCCACAATCAGGCATTACCAATAAACTTACCAAACTGAATGCAAACGCCTTCATTGTAAGATGGGTTCCCAACTGGCTCACAAACCGGACACACACTATCAAAGTGGGTGACTCCACATCAACCAGCAGTCCTGCTACCAGCTGGGTGCCACAGGGGTCCATGCTGGTGGGCCCCTTAATGTTTGGTATACACTTCTCAAGAAGTTCAGGTCAAAAGTAAGGGGTTGTGGCTGCACCAGGTTTGCAGATGACTGCAAACTAAGTGCAATCACGAATCCTCAAATTATTTCAGTATACTCCATGAGGGTCTCACGCAGATCAATGACTGGTGTATTAGTCATGGTCTCAAACTGAACGTAGAGAAATGCATCATCATTCCCTTTGGCACAAACAACGTACTCTCACACTATCAAATCAACAATACCCTAAGTACCCATGAAGTGGGAAGGGACCTGGGATCGCATGTTGACTGTGACCTTAACTTCGACTACCATGTGTCTACTGTAGCAAGGAAAGCTTTCTATGTAGCACACTTGATTAGTAAAGGCATCACCTCAAGAGAAAAAGTTATAACCCCTTATACTCTGCACTTATCCAGCCCACAATCAAGTAGAACGCCTCTTTTGACATGTACTGTACTAAGCATCTACGCACTGTACTAAGCATCTACAGTAATTAGAGAGACCTCAGAGGTTTCAAACAATGGGATCTAGCATGTGCCTTACACAGACCAACTAAAGTCTCTGTCACTATACCTCCGTATCATATAAACTTCTGGGAGGAGACTTATGCCCGGCCTACAGAGCAATCCAAGACCCAAACCTAATGAATTTGATGCATATCCCCAAATCAAAATGGGACTAGGACTACTCATTCTTCTTCTTTTGGCTTTTCCCAGTTAGGGGTCGCCACATTGGATCACCTATCCGCTCATGATTGGCAGTGGAGTTTTACGGTGTCGAGTTGCCAGCCCAGCGCCCAATCTTCAACAGAAGGCACACACATGCACACACTCACACCTAGGGCCAATTTAGAGTGTCCAATCCACCTACAGTATGTCTTTGGGATGTGGGCGGAAACCGGAGCACCCAGAGGAAACCCACACGACCACAGTGAGGACATGCAGACTCCGCACAGAAGGCACCCCTGCCAAGGATCGAACCGGAATAGGACTACTCATTCCAGGGACATAAATATGGCCCGAGACTTGAGCAGAACATACTGGATTTATCTCCAAGTGACTGCTGTTTCTTTGGAACAAGGTACCAATTCATGTGAAACAGAACACGTCTATGACACTGTTGAAGAGGAACCTGGACAAGTGGATGAAGCACTGCAAATTCTTACCAGGGATAGAGCCCACAGCCATTCTGGACATGGGCAGTCATCACTAAATGCAGTCTTGGGTGGGTATTGACTGGCATTTCTATGGTATTACATTGGGATGAAACGGCTAGGCTTAAAATGACCTCAGTGTCAATTGCCTAGTAATCTCCTATGATCCCCTATCACCTCCCCACTATAAAACACAATACATTAAATTTTCAAAAATAAAAGTCATTTAATTCTGGACATTAACTTAATATGCAGACAGGTGGTTTTGTTGTCATACCTTCTAGAATAAAAAGCTCAAAATATGGCCTACACACATTATCTGGTGATCTGCAAAACTAAGGGTTCACTTCTGCATGGAGTGCTTGTCAAGTCTTCATATAGGTAGCCCTGTCTTATTCAAAGCAGTGGAACCCCACCAACACAAGAAATAAACAAAGCACATCTTAATCAGATTTTAGTAAAACCACCAATACACGAACATCAAGCTTAATATTATGGTAGCAAGATTTAACTAAATTGTTTATGACCAGAGACAATGTGTTTGCTAATCAATAGAAACTTAGAAGGGCAGCTACATCTGTAAGAGTGGCAATGGCACACAGAATTAGTAAAAGAGAAAATATAAAACATTTCTGCACAATATACATTCTCCTGACTTCTGTAGCAATTTAACCGACTATCACATCTTTGAAATGCATGTAACAAACAAGCGGAAAGCATTTTTAAAAACGTACGCCTCTTTCATAAAGTTTTGCAAGGAATTTCCAGCTTCTGCTACTTACCCATGACCTGGATCCAGGGCAATAGCCCTTGGTTGATCAAGATCCTGCCAGAAGAGGACTTTTCTAAATGTGCCATTGAGATTAGCAACTTCTATTCTGTTGGTTTCGGAGTCTGTCCAGTACAGTTTATGTCCCAACCAGTCGCAAGCAAGGCCATCAGGTGAAACCAGTCCAGAGATAACAACATTCTGTACATTTCCAGTTTTGTTAAAGTAAGTCTGTTTAACAGCCTCTTCACTTACATCTGTCCAATAAATTACACTCTGTGAATACAAAAAATCCACTGCTGCTGCATCTTCCAAGCCACTAACCAGCACTGAGGATTCGGGCTTTACATTCCCAGCATCCACCACTCGAACATCACGACGGTTGGCAAAAAGCAAGTACGGTGAGGCTGTAAAATGAAAATAAACATTTTTAAAAAATAGCACATACTACTACATGCACCTGCTCATGTATAAATAATATAGTGACATGCGGGGGGGGGAGGGGGGTGATTCCACCTACACAACTGTAACAAAAAGGAAATTTACACATTTACTACAATAATGGTCTTCTTAAAAAATAAAGATATGCAGAGTAAAAATGAGACACAAGAGAGACCATCCATGTAACTTCCAAGAATCCTTCTTTACCTTGTCCCAGTTTTTAAGCATGCTCAGTCACACTTACATTTACTCCTGTTATTTTGTCTAGGGCTGATAAATTAGCTATAAAGTTAAAAAAAAATTACTACTGAAATTACTTCAGTGTCAGACTAGAGACTTTAAGAATGCACTACCACTAACAAAAATAGTGAGGTGACAATATGTCAGCCATCCTTGACGGTAACTTCCTTATAAAAACAAACACAATAAAAAATAGATAAAGGATGCCACAATATGCCCTGACTGCACAAGCCATTCTAAGGCACAAATTATAAACACCAAAAATGGAAAATATGCACTGACTGAGTTCATTTTAGTGGGTTGGGGTGGGAAGGAAAGAACTGCCAGCTTGGCCATCCTTGGAAAAAGGGAGGGATTTCTACCTGCAATCAAACATGCCTCTGCTGATTTAGGGGAGGGGGAGTGATGTAACTGCAGGACAGACTGCTACTGAATTTGGCATTAGTTTAGGGGGGCTGAAGCGGACATTACACGTGCTGGTGAGTGTGACACCTAGTGAGGTATAAGAAAAATGCATGTGACACTGCTGGCTTCTCTGCTGTGACCTCTACTTTCCCTTCTCAGCCCAAACTAGAGAGAAACCATCCCATCCCGTCCCTGAGGTAAGCAGCAGGGGCATTAAGATAAGAAAGGCCAACAGCGAATAACAGTCAGCTGGAAGGCACACAAAGGGGTGAGGGTGCAGAAAATATCTACATATTCTCATAACCGCCCATGTAGGTAGTTACTAACATAAGACACTGACCCAGAAGTGTTTACTATGCATGCAAACGATCTGTGCCATTCATGAATGCTTATTAACCAAAAAAAGAGGGCTGTTATAGTTTTTATGCTTTCAGACACACACCAACAGCCAGTCATCAGAGATAGTACTGCAAAGCTAAAACATATTCTGCACACATGGGAGATATGCGATGCAATGTGACCTGCTCCATAAGTGATGTTCAAATTGCAAAGGCAACACACTCGGCAATCATTAAAGAAATGTAAACCAAGATGAAGGAATTTGCTGACACATCTGAATGACCAGTACCATAACACTTTTATTTGCATCTGCTTTGATGGAAAAATGACCCCCACCAACTCGGACACAGACAGACGCACACAGAGTACAAGAGATCAAAAATGTTTGACAGCATAGTATTTTTTTTTTTTATATACACGTTTTCTTCTTTTTTTTTTTTTAAAACCTGTAATTCAAGCAATGGCTACTTCTAGCAAAACTTTTCCCACAATAACTTTTGCTAATATACAATCCAGGCAGCACTGCATTGTTTTCTGTTACGAAAGTGACTCCTGGTCTCTAATAATAATGTTTAATTTTATTTAAAACAAAGCATGAACTTTGCCAGTGCTGTTATGCTGCTGAGGTTGATTATGGAAGGGGTAAAAGCAGAGAAAATGTCATTACTAGCCAAGCAGGATGAACAGGTAAAGGCTACAATCATTCAGCTGTTAAGGTGTGTACTAATCAACTGACACTTTAATGGTTAAGGTACTCGTTTTTTTGCTACTGGTGCAGTAAGACAATGTATAAGGTGGGCCGAAACCTTAGTGTACAAGTAGCAAAAGAATGTATGACAGTGTACAAGGTATGCAACAACATGCAAAAATCACAGTTCAGTTAGGACTATCAAGTAAAAAAATGATAGTGTGTCAGTATAAAGTGTGAAAGCTCTATTAAGAATACAGCACCAAGTACCCACAACTGGAAAAAGTAGTATTAACAGTATAATTCAACAGCAGCACAGTACAACATAAAACCAATGAAACAGCAATCACAGATGCCCTCAGTAGTCCAGGCAATGCAATATTACATCAATTAGATGGTTAAGCACAAGTACCACAAACAATGTACTAATAACGTAATTTGGAAATTAGTTGACACCATCCCCCACTCTGGAATTATAGATAAACTCACTAAACTAGGTATAAATCCCTATGCCACAAGATGGGTTGCCAACTGGGTCACTGACAGAACCCACACTGTGAAAGTAGCAGACTCCAAACCCAACTTCAGACCAGTGACAAGTGGAGTACCACAGGGTTCAGTCCTGGGTCCTCTCCTGCTTGGTATCTACTTCTCTGAAGTACAGGCTAACACAGAGGGTCTTTGGCTAATGAAGTTCGCAGATGACTGCAAACTAGGAGCCATAATTTAACTCCTAACGATGTGGACATCCTACAAAAGGGCCTCACTGAGACAGATGCCTGGTGTCAAAGTCATGGCCTCAAGCTCAATGCCAAAAAGTGCATTGTCATCCCTTTTGGTAAAAACTCTGTACCCATGAACTACCACACAGGCGGTAGTCTACTTAACACCAAAAGTGTGATAAGACCTTGGGACACAGGTGGACAGTAGTCTCTCCTTTGATAATCACATTGTCACAGTAGTCAGGAAATCCTTCGTGGCACACCATCACAAAAGGTTTCTCATCCAGGAAAAAAAAAAAAAAAAGAGGTCATTGTTCCCCTCTACTAGTCAGTCATTAGACCCATTATAGAGTACAATGCCCCTTTTGGAATGTACCTCACAAGACATCAACGACTGGAAAGGCCACAGAAATACATCACAAAGAGGATTACTGGCCTCAAACAGATGCCCAATGCAGATAGTCTCAAAAAACTCCAGCTTTACTCCGTTGCATATCACTTACTCAGAGGTGATCTCTGCCTAACATACAAAGCTATGTCAAACCTAGAGCTGTTGGACATGCTCCACAAAGAAATCCCAATCTCTCCGAGCTACATACTCTAGGGACTCTGCTTCTGCTTTGGGCACTGCATGGCAAGAAAGACTGATGTAACGGCGTTGGCTGCACGTTTTATACCCCTGACGACCTGACGTCATGGAAGAAGCGACAGCATACAACACAGAAATCCCAAGACTCTAGTATTCAGGCCAACTGAGGGCTACCTGCAGGCAGATAACCCAAACGTGATGACTGCAACAGTGAAACAAAGAACATCATGCTGGAGGGATAAGATTCCTGTCCCAGAGACTTCCCATATTCTGGAACAAACCACCTATCTATAGCAAACAAAGCTCCTCATTAGCAATCTTCAAGACAAATCTTGATGATTGAATGGGAAATAGGAAATTCACCCTGGGGATCACCTCTCTGGCTCTGCTCGACAGGGACACAGGAAAATAATGTTCATGGGTGGCAAAAGCCAGGGCACCTTTCTGGCTAGGCTTGTGTAGGCCCCTAGGGCCAATAGCCTAGTACCTACCTATGAATAGTTATACAGCAGCAAGGACAATGAAACAACACTGCATTAAAGTACTAATACTGTCACAGCAGCAACTCGCCATTATGAAAATCTATTATACACATACTGGAGCAGAAGCATGCAGCCAAGAACAGCAATTTTCCAGACAGAAGTGCCTCCTGGAATAACCTTACCAGATTAGGTGAAAACAAAAAATAATTTCAGGGTACGACAGGTACAGGATCACAGAAAAGCTACTTCCAGCCTTTCTCCAATTTTTTTCTTATACTAGCCTCTCAAGTTTGCCCTACTTACATTTTCTTTGCTTCTGACTGCAGGAATTAGATTTAGAAGGTTAGCTCCTATCATACTTGGACATGGGGGAAGCAAAACAGCTGTTTCACTGACTGCAATCTCCCCCTTTCATCCATTTTAATAACTTCTCCAATGAGCTTCCAAAAAGCAGATCCTTATTCAGAAATCTACAAAGGAGCTGTACTTTAGACCCTCTAGTAAGGGCCACAGCATTGGTCAATCATGTCCCATCGTCACCCAACTCATAGATGCCCTCCAGGATGTTGCAGCCACAGCACCATAAATGTATTTAATATAGTGCGTAGGCACTTAACTATGTAGGAGGGTACAATAATTCTGCTATCAGACTCCCTTCTGATCTCTCCACGTTATCCTCCTCCTTCAGGCTTAGGACATCAATATGAATGTTGGCTATATGTGCTGGAGAAGGTCTCTGAAGACCAGGATGGCAGCTGTGCACATTTCCTTTCTAATACAGCATTCTTTTTACCTTACCACTTGGATGAATACTGGGAACAGGCACCGTTTTTTTTTTTTTAATTTTGGGAGCAGGCACCCTTTTTTTTGGTGGGGGGGTCAGTTTCTTTTTTGTATCTACAGACACACTGCTGGATCTGCAGCTTTTTTGTAAGGGAACTTGAGACTGTGGATTCTTTACTCCTATAGAATCTATAAAGGTTTGAATTGTGTGTGAGGGTGGAGCTTGGTGCGCAGTCCTTTTGAAGTCTGCTAAGAATATATCTTCTAGAGCCCTAACATATTTAGGAAGATACAGCACTAGTACAGTAAAATAACTATCATCTGACAACAACTGCTTACAGATATGAATGAACCCAGACCACTTGCAGAGCTAATGGTGGGGGGATAAACATGGTCTGTTTTCATTCAGGAATGGTCTGGATGGATTTCAGCTGCACTTCAGATACTTTGGGAGCTTAAAGTAGTCGGGCAATGTAGGACCCTGAAACCACGGGTCTCACACATGCAATAAGTGCAAGTAAACAAAGAAATGAGTTTCCCTTACTCTGATACTAGTGTACATACAGAAAGGGAGACCTGAAGGACAAAAAAGTGGTTTTCTTCATCAGTGATGAAATGACATGGATAAGGGCCAGAATAGTCTGCAATGAAAGGAACTAAAAAGACCTTCAAAATTGCACAGGATGATAGAAGAGGAGGCAAAAAGACACAGTCTAGTGTGTGATGAGCTGTGGGTGGGCACTACTTCCTTGTCCTTGGCAGTTGTTAAAAATTCTGTTCAACATGCCCAGCTGGCTCATTTTAGAGAAAATGCATGGGACCAATAAAGGTTTTACTAACGTTTATATTTAATCAAAGGGAAACCTAAATTCATAGCATCTTAAGAAAATACTGACAGGACCTACAGCAAACTGATCAAATCAACTTATAACAGATAACCAAATGCACAGAACACCTGTGGTACGAAAAACTAAGGTGGCTAACAGACAAACACACACTACAAAGATATATGCCAAATCAAGTGAAGACGACCCAATTCACATCTTTGGTAACAGAAAAGAAAAAATATACATCTTTCATGGAGATGTTCAAAATTTTGCATCTGTTTATGCAGTAATTAAGTTAGTTTAACCTGCTACAGCTAGTGTGTGCCACACAATCCTGACATGTAATACCATTTTCTGGGAAGTTCAAGTGAATTATAAACTGTCAAACCCCTTACACTAATTTTGACATAAGGTGGAATTTAGGCTTAAGCCAGAAAACGTGCTGTCTGCATTTAAAGCTTTTTTGGGTATGACTTACCCAAAGATATTTAAGATGCTTGTTGTTTCCGTTTTTCAGCTACCTATACATTTTGTTTAGAATTCTAATAAACACAAAACCAAAGAGAAAACAATGCCCATATCCAATAACACCACAGAACATGAAGCATTTTTAACACAAGTATATCCACATATGCTGTTTATCACACTATCAGTACAACTCACGTCTATCTACAATACAGGACAGGATGTACTGCAATTTTCATGCAAATGACAATATGAAAACCAATATGCTGCGACTAAACTAAAGTACAAAACTTGCAGAGACTGTTCTAAGTGAAAAGACAGAACAGCTTATATTTCAGCATGGTATGTCAGATAAAGGTGGTATACCCCCCACCCACCAAGCACATAATAGTAAACTTTACAACCTGAGCACCTTCTCAAACAGAGTTACTGCCAATCTGACTAAGAAAAACGTATGTTCAGATTAACTCTGAAATTGTTTACATCAGACTAACATATCCTCCCTTTACTATAACTCTGTATATAGTTGCCTGTCTGGGTGGTATCCTTAAATAGCACAAAATCCTCAAAGTATTCTCAGTGACCAGGATCAGTCACTGGAAATTCTATCAGCTAGCAATGTACTTGGATATTTACAGCTCTTGTTCTGCTGCCCCCCCCCCACACCCCCACCCCCGTGACACTAGATACAGACTGCAGAGCCAGTACTCAATTCCAAGAGAAGCAGAAAGTCCAGCAACAAATCTGGCAGCTGGCAAAATGGAAACATAAATAGCTCAGAATTCAATGAGCCTGATGAATTTTCCTGCAACTGACACTATGTTGTCACATCTGTACCAAGATATTTTCAGCTCTGCTACACACACTGGAGACTACTACAGCACAGCAGTACAGGACAAACTATGCAAGCGCCAGACAATGTGAAAGTAAAGGATTACAGGTTACACAAACATGCTAGTGCAAATCACCAACTCAAAATCTAGTTAAGTTTCAACTGCTGGCGGAAGGTACAGAGCATTACAAAACACTGCAAATACCAAGAACTTGTCACAAGGAGTATAGTCACAGATGTATACTTACCTATAATCATGCTATACACCAAGGGTCACCGTGATGCAGTGGTCAGCAATGACACCTCACAACTTAATTCTCCAGCTTGCATTACAGTTGGAATGTCTTCTGTACAGAATCCATACAACCACCTCTGCAATATCAAAGTGAAATTTTGCGATGTACTCATGTTTTCTTCCCACATCCCAGAAACATGCTGTAGGTGAAATGGTGATCCTCCAAACTGACCTCAGATGTGTGTATTATACAATGTAATGGCATCCTACTTGTGGCTATTTCTCTAGCCTTGCATCAGCAGAGTATCACGATAGCTTCAGCTCCCTTGTGACCCTGAACTCGATAAAGTAGATAACTGGACAATACACTAATGACTGGAATTACTAGTAGTATTAATTATCATATCTTATAAAGTCAGAAGTTCAAATTTTATGGGAACAGACAGCATTAGTTGGTGGTTTCCCATAAATATCTAAGAAACCTGAACCAAATCCCTACCAGTCATGTTAAATAAAACATCAGCATGTGGACACAGACTGGTGTCCTGACTTTCAGCAGGAGTGACCGAAACACAAAAATCTGATCAAATGGTGGGCGGCTACTTAAACATCAAAACTCAAGGTAACATTTTTAAAACAAGTTTGTTGGGGTCATACACCCTGCACCCCCAGATGTGTAACTAATGTGCCCCTCAGACCATCGTATTACACGCAAAAATGGGAAAAATCATGCTGCAGTCTCATATCTCAAATTTCAACCGTACAGGTGCCTTGACCTATACATCAGTAGGCTGCAGTGGTAAAATTCACATGGGGGGGGGGGGTGAGGAGGAGGGGATCATATCAGATCCAAACAATTTTAGGTGCAATGGCCTGCCAGTATACCATATAAAAAGTACAGTTTTGTACCTACCATAAATGTAGATGTCCGAACTGGATAGCATCTGTAGTCATAACAAGTGGGTTGTCCTGTCGTCAGGCAGCCCTGCAGTCGGCCGGATTCCAAAGTCCGGGTCCGGCTTCGGCTGATGTCGCACTCCACCCGACGTCATCTCTGTTGGTCTTCGGGTATAAAAGCATCGGCCGACGCCATTTTCCTCAGTGTTTCTTGCCCCAGATGCCAGTAGCCCTCTTGCAGGCTAAAATTTGGATAGATGCCAATGTTTCCAAATAGATAGAGGTAAACACAACAATAAGCATATATGTACATATATACAAACAAATACACCATAAAAGACTCCCCCCCAACAGCTAGCTATTAGGAGGGTAAACACCCTAGGAGTACCACAGAGGGGAAGGAGGGAGGGTAATCCTGACTGCAGATGCTATCCAGTTCGGACATCTACATTTATGGTAGGTACAAAACTGTACTATGTCCTTCATGGATGCATCTGCAGTCATAACAAGTGGGTAGAATACCATAGCCAACTAGGGAGGAGGATAAAAGTAGATTATGGTGTGTTTAGGATCCCTTGCAGTACAGCAGTGGCAAACCCTGCTCGGGATCTGGAATATAGAGGCAAATTATAATGCTTGGCAAATGTATGCACGGAGGTCCAAGTAGCCGCCTCAATAATGTCTTTGGTTGCCACTCCTCGTAAGAAGGCTGTGGTAGTGGCTGTTGCTCTTGTAGAATGAGGTCTTATGTTCTGTGGAATTGGTTTTCCATGGAAGGAGTAACAGTATCGTATGCAATTTCCTATCCATTTGGAGATTGTCTGTTTGGAAATAGCTTTTCCTTCCCTTCCTGTTGCATAGGCTACAAAAGTTGGTCAGTCTTTCTGCTATTTTTGTTCTGTCCAAGTAGTAGCGTAGCTGTCTATGTACATCCAAGGTATGCAGTATTCTTTCCCCTCTGTTTTGTGGGTTGGGAAAGAAGGTAGGTAGGTGGATTGCCTGGTTCAAAGATACTCTGGATACCACCTTGGGCATAAATGTAGGATTAGTCCTCATGGACACTCTATCTTGGTGGAAAATTAGGAAGGGTTGCACTGCCATTAAGGCCTGTAGTTCTGAAACCCTCCTTGCTGAAGTAATTGCCAGTAGGAAAGCAGTTTTCCATGACAGGTGTTGTAGGTCTGCTGTTGCTGCTGGTTCAAAGGGTGATAGTGTCAACTTTTCTAGCACAAAGTTTAAATCCCAAGCTGGTAATGGTGGTTTCCTTGGAGGTTTTACATTCTTGATTCCTCTGAGGAACTGCCTGAGCAAAGGGTGCGAAAAAACAGGTGGATCAAAGCTGTATTCTGCTGAAATAGCTGATGCATGTATCTTGATGGAGGAGTAGGACAGGCCTGAATGAAGAAGTTCGGCCAGATACTCCAGAATGTTAGGCATATCTATGTTTGACACATCTTTTTCTCTTTCGGTACTCCAAATGACAAACCTTTTCCATTTTCCAGCATAGTTCCTTCTTGTTGAAGGTCTGCGTGCTTCAAGAATAATGTCTTTAACTCTTTGAGAAAGTTCTGGATTAGCTGCTGCTATGTGATGTTCCATGCAGTCAGTTGTAGCGTTTTAGGTTTGGATGTATGATGCTGTAGTTGTTCTGAGTTAACATCAAAGGCATCAGGGGTATTGGCCATATATTGTTCCGAGACATGCTCTTCAGTAGTGGGTACCAGTGTTGTCTTGGCCAGTTTGGGGCTATCAGGATTATCCTTGGACGTTCTTCCTTGATTTTTAGTAGTACCTTGTGTATCAAAGGAAGAGGTGGGAATGCATATGCTGTTAGGCCTTTCCAGTTGAAGGAGAGTGAGTCCACTTTCCATGCTAGTGGATGGAATGTCCTTGTGCAGAATTTTTGAGCTGGTGATTGAGAGGTGATGCGAATAGGTCTATCTGTGGCATTCCCCATTTCTTTGAGATGGTCTTGAAGATGTCCGGGTGCAGTTTCCATTCGTGGGCATCCGAAGTGGTTCTGCTTAATATGTCTGCTAGAGTATTGTCTTTCCCCGGTACAAATATTGCCTGTAACTGAATGTTGTAGCTGAGTGCCAGGGTCCACAGCTCCAAGGTCATTCTGCATAGGGGTATGAATGAGTGCCTCCCTGTTTGTTGATGTACCACATGACTGTGGTGTTGTCTGTCCTTATCATCAACTGGCCCTCTTTGAGGAATGGTTTGAACTTTTGGATTGCCAGTTTTACTGCCAGCATTTCTTTTAGATTGATGTGCAGGTGAAGTTGATCCTGTGTCCACAATCCTTGCACGCATTTGTCCAGCATGTGGGCCCCCATCCTAGGTCTGAAGCGTCTGTTGTGATGGTCTGGCTTGGTTGACATCTGCGAAAGGGTAGGCCTGGGTTTGACTGGCATGCCTGAGCCCACCATAGGAACTCCTGTTTTAAGCATGGAATTAGTGGGATTTCTGTTTCTAGACTGTGTCTGTGTTGGGACCATAAATTCTTTAGGTACCACTGTAGTTTCCTCATATGTAGTCTGGCAAATGGGACCAAGATTATGCATGATGCCATGAAGCCCAAGGCCTGCAGAAATTTTCTTGCTGTTAACTTGTTCAGTTTTGTTAGTGCCAAGAAGTAAAGTGGAAGTTCTTTTGTTTTTCTGTAGTCAGGAATGCCATTTGTTGTACTGTGTCCAATTCCGCCCAAGAATGTCCTTGTTTGGGATGGTATCAGCCTTGACTTTTGTAAATTGACTGTGTATCCCAGTCCTTGTAGCAAGTAAATGACCCTTTGTAAATCTGTTGTCAGCTTGCTTTTGTTGTCCCTTGTAGCAGGCAGTCGTCCAGGTATGGGTAAATTTGAATTCCCTGTAGTCTGCAATGGGCGATTACTGATGCCAGGCATTTTGTGAATACTCTGGGCGCAGTAGATAAGCCAAAGGGCAATGCTGAGAATTGATAGTGCTCTGATCCTGCAAGAAATCTGAGGTATCTTCTGCAGATTGGTCGAATGGGGACGTGCAGGTATGCCTCCTTGAGATCTAGAGTTACCAGCCAAGACTCCTTGCCCAGCATGGGAAGAAGTTGCTGTAGGGTCAGCATTTTGAATTTTGGGACAATGATGTATGTATTTAAGGTGGACAGATCGAGAATTGGTCTCCAACTTTTTTCCTTTCTTGGAACTAGGAATAGTCTGGAATAGAACCCTTTTCCTTGTTCTGCTGTTGGCACTCTTTCCACAGCTCTCATGTTGGCTAACTCCATTATCTGGCGTAGAGCCTCTTTTTTGATTTGGAGGTAGATTTGGCATTCCTCTTTTGACTGGTAAAGTGTGGAAGTGAAACCGGTAACCTTGATCTATGGTTTGTAAAATCCACTTGTCTTTTGTTATGTAGTGCCAGTTCTTTGAAAATAAGGTTAACTTTCCGCCTAGAGGAGCTGCTATTTGTTCCCTGGTAGGCGGAGTTAGGATTAAGTCACTGTGGTTGTGCTGATGTAGTGGCAGTGGCTGTGTCTGTGCCTCTGTTGTTACCTTGCCACTGTCGTCCTCTGTAGGCACCTCCTCTGGGTTGGTTTCTGCCTCTGGAACGTCTATTCCTGCCCCTTTGAAATTTTGTGGAGTCAGGAAAGGACCAATTTTGGCAGGCCAGTTCCTGCTAAACCTTGGGGTTGAACCTGCAAGAAATCTTTAACAGTTTGAACAGATTTTGCCTTTTCTTCCATTTTCTTCATAACCTGCTGGGCAGGTGTACCAAACAAACTTGTCTTGTCCATAGGAGCATCTAGCAACTTGGCTTTAACATGATCCGGTAAAGCTTGTTCCTTTAGCCATGCATGCCTTCTTATCACTGTGCCTGTCATGGCTGATCTAAATGAAGCCTCCAGTGCATCATAGCCACATTTTAAGGAATGGTTGCTAACCTGTTGTATGTTATTTACCATCTCTAATACATATTTCTTATCAAGAGATTCATCAGTGGTTAGTTTTTAGTTAACTGATCAAGCATAAACTCTTGGTATTGTATCATGTGAAACTGACAGTTTAAAGCTCTAGCTGAGAGAGTAGCTGAAGTGTAGACCTTTTACCCCATCTGTCTAATGACCTTGCTTCCCTTTCAGAAGGAATAGGGTTTTTAGCTGTGGTCGCGGCTACTGCCTTGGGACCCTGGGATATAGTTTCTGGGTCTGCAAGTGGGGCCTTGTAAAGGTGGTGATGAGTATCTGGCACCCTGTAAAATCTGTCTGGTTTGGCAGGGGCTGGGGGTAAAGAATCTGGAGCGGAGCAAACATCATTAAAAGCATCATCCACCACAGATAGAACAGGAGGTATAGCTAAGGGCCTGTGCTGTGGGAGGTGCAGAAAGGTTCTAAGTCTTTTCTGGAGTCTGAAAAATCCTGTTGCTGCCATTGGAACTGTTCTCGCATGGCATGCAAGGTTTCCCCAAAGGAGAATTCTTCTGGTGGGGAAGCAGCAGGAATGGATTCTTCAGCATCAGAATCTTCAAAATTGGAGAAGGGAGCCTCTGGCTGGTCAGTTATGTCTGATTCATCAGCAGAATCATCAGAAGACACTGGCTCAGGGGGCTCTGGCCTAGGGCTCTTCTCTGGGGGCTGAGAGGCCCTGTCTGGGTGAGATTGAGATCCTCTAATTAAAGAAATTAAATCTTCTGCCAAAGAAAGCATTTGAGAACTAGAAGAGGGCCTGGATGTGGGGGGTTTAACAGGCACTGATTTAGTAGTCTTGGCTGCTTTAGCCCTGGCGAAGGCCTTAATGGACATGGCTGCTGGAGGCCTAGCAGCACCACGTGCTGGGGTAGAGACATCCAAGGGGATGGTGTCTGATAAGTCAACCACCGTAGTGGGTAAAAATTCTGAGGTCGATTCAAGAGTTGTAGCAGGGGCCTCAGTAGTAAGAATAGGTTCAGCTGTGCTAAGATCAGTTTTCTCGGTTTCGGCCGAAACCAAGACACTCGCGGTTTGCTTTACCGTGGTTTCGGCCGAAACCGCGGACCGCGAGTGTCGGTCTTTATCTTTGCGTTTTTTGGAAGACTGGGTAGTCGGAGGATCCGACGGCATAATGTACGCAAAATCAGTACCGAAAAACTGTTCTGCAAACTCCGACCGACGCCTAAGCGTTCGTCGGTTGAAAGAGGCACAGGCCGAACAGGCTGCTACGTCGTGGGCTGGGCCTAAACAAGGCAGACAGTAAGAGTGGAAATCTTTATGAGGTATTTGTTTCCCACAGGTTAAACAATTGTTAACTTTTTCTGACATCGGCTGAGGCAAGAAAGAGTCCCCAACGGGGTACTTAGCTTTAGAAGTCTTGAGTAGTATTCGGTAGAAGTAATCTCTGGATCCGACCGACAGGCACTTGCGAACAGCTTCTGCTTCGGGCGCCACGCGGCAAGAAAGACTGAGGAAAATGGCGTCGGCCGATGCTTTTATACCCGAAGACCAACAGAGATGACGTCGGGTGGAGTGCGACATCAGCCGAAGCCGGACCCGGACTTTGGAATCCGGCCGACTGCAGGGCTGCCTGACGACAGGACAACCCACTTGTTATGACTGCAGATGCATCCATGAAGGACATCCCAAGGTGTCATAATGGAGTTTGTACAAAATAACAGAGGGAATTTATGGAAAAGTATTGGCTCATTATAAGGGAATGCTGGCACTTTTTAGAGGTTAAAGAAGCTCTTGATACAGGGCTGACAGTGCATGTTTCTTCACCTTAACATTTAACACTAGTGCATACAAGGGAATAACTGACAAATTAAAAGCATTAAATGCCAATCCAGACATTTGGAGTACACAATGGTTAAGCAACTGGGCACAAGTCAGAAGGGATGGGGGATATCAGTCATTCAAAAACAGAAATTAATAGTAGTGCTCCCAAGGGCTACGGCTCTGCATTGGGGTTACCTCTTTTGACTACTCGACACAGAAATATGGAAATGGGCTTCCGACAGCATAATTACTAAACCAAAAAACACCAAAGTTGTCCAAGATGTTCTATAAAAGTAGACACCAGCAGCAGTAATAATGACCTCCCATTTAATGTCAGCAAACGTGGTATCTACAACAGTTTATTAGAATCAGAGGCACCAATCTAGCACGTCTTCTTATTTAATGTTCCCAGCTAATTACAAGATTAAACATGATGCAATTGACATGGGCATAAAACATGTCCCATACACTTAGGAGTGCATCCCTAAGCTATCCCTCTTGTCATTACAACATATGACTTCTCCCTTTTGAAATGTTTGTACACAAAATACTGAGGGCTGAAAAGCCTGGAAGAAAAAGACTGAAAACGCATTAGAAGAGTGAACCTCAGAATCGCTCTCCTCATTAAAGCTTCTTTTTGCAGAGGGGGGACAAGCCTGCCCCTGCACCCCCTCCCATGTGGGGGACAAGCCTGCTGTGCACCCCAAACATATATACCAACTTACTGGTCGCCACCCTTCACAGAAAAGTGAACAGTCTAAGAAATGGCATCTCAGACTTAGTATATGTAACCTCAATCTTTTGGCCATTAGTCTCTGTGGTTTGGGACTTCCTCTATCCAGCCCACACATTTCAAATGGTTACCCATACAGCAGCATACAGCAAAGTTTGAGCATATAAAGCAGACAAGAAAGTGAACAGTTTGTTTTGAATACAAATTTAGTAGGAATTGATTTGTATTAATAAGTATAGTTTATTCTGGGGATTACTGTAACTTAATGAATTTTTTTCATAGTAAGAGGAAAAATTATAAGGACTTTACTCTGTTGTGCTCATGCCCACTTTGTGTTTAGTACAGCTGCCATTCTTTACCTAAAAATAAACTTTTAGCATAATGTCTATATTCTATAATTACATTACTATATATTTGCTTTTAACCAATGCTACCACTGTACTGTTTTCTTACATATCCTAGTTATATATTGTTATATATTGTTAACTGTGTTTTACTGTTCATGCTTGGAGCTTTTCTCCCCGGGCCTCTACTGAAAATGGACATAAATCCAGTTAGACTAGCCCGGTCAACAAATGTAAAATAAAATAAAAATAAATAATAAATAAATAATGAACACGATTTCTGTACACTATAGACACCACATGATATGATATCTTAACATATTTAGGACTATTTCATTAAACTTCACAAAAACAAGTAACAATGCATTATCTGTAGCTGGAGAAGAAAGCAGCTCACTGCAATGTGCTAACAAAACAGGATCCCTCAAAAAACTCACTTATTTTTTATTTATTTTTATTTTACATTTGTCGACTGGGTTAGTCTGACTGAGCCTTGTAGCTCATTTTCAGCAGAGACCCGGGGAGAAAAGCTCTACAATAAAATGCAATTCAATGGTAAATCAGAAATAGGAATTCAATACAACTTTAGAAACAAGCATTCACCAGCTAAATGAGTATAGATTTTACAATGTTAGTTGATAATGAGGAGATATACATAGGTAGTAGAATATTTGTGCATACTAAATTTATTAAGACATTCAGGCTAATAAGGTTTCAATAAGACAGAGTATAGGGACAGAATTGAGAAGCATGAGAGATAAAGTAAAAGGAGGTAGAATGGTTAAAACTAGAATGCAGGTTGTTAGGGGAAAGGGGTAGTAAGGTTATGCAAGAAAAGAGGGAAGGTGAGAAGTTATGCAGGAGGAGAGTATAGGAGAGAGGGGAAGGAGCTAAAAAAAAAAGACTGATGCATGGAAAGTAGCTTAGGAAGGATGAGTGCAGTGACAAGACCAACTAGTTTTCAGATATTCTCTAGAGGCTGTTTTGAATTGATAAGGGTGTTTTAAGGGATCTAATTTCTAAAGTAAGTTTGTTCCAGGATATGGCAGGGTTGCAACTCTAGAGGGTGCAACCAGTTTTGGTCTTGGGTTTATATATTTGAAACAGATCTTGGTCAGAGTTACGCAGAGGTCTAGCAGGGAAATATTTAGAGATAACAGGAGTGATGCTAGGACAGAAAGAGTGCTGGTAAAGGATTGAGTGAATAATCTGTAGTGAAGATAGCAGGAGCCGATAGGGAAATTCCACCCAGTCTAGTTGTTTAAGAGAAAAACAGTGATGAGACTGGTGAGTAAAGTTTGCAGCAAATCTAGCCACTTTATTGTAGGTAGATTCGAGTTTGGTTAGGAGTGAGGAGTGCAGATTGGTGAAGATTTGACAGCTATACAATAGACTAGGAAGGAGGTATGCATGTGAGGGTTGTTTTTGCCTTGGAAGTCAAGTACCTTTTATTACGGTATAGGAGTCCCAGTTTTTGGAGTCTCTTTTCAATACAATTAGACACGTAAATCAAACTTAAGTTGATCATCTATTGTGACGCCTAGTAATTTGAGCTTGGTTCAACAGTGATAGTAGTGTTACTGCTGGAGAGTATAGTACAAGTATACCTAAGATTTGTGAGATTTTGGAGGAGAAAGAGCAAGAGCGTAGTCTTCTTAGGGTTGAGGATTAGTTTGTTGTTACAGAGCCTGGATTCATTGGAGGAAAAGGATGCTTGGGTTTGAAAGTAGATGTCAGTGGGAGTGTCAGAGATGGTAATGACTGTACAGTCATCAGCATATTGAATAAGTGAGGACTGTGGAAAGGAGGTATGTAGTAAGTTAGCGAAAATATTAAAGAGTAGTGGACCTAGGACAGATCATTGGGGGACTCCCATCTTTACTGGGAAGGGAGGGGATAAAGCAGAGAGCCATTTGACAAATTGAAGGTGGTCAGAGATAGCTGGAAAACCAGGAAATAGTGGAAGATGAAAAATTAAGGTTAGCCAATTTGGCCAGAAGAGGGTGAGAGACCGTGTCAAAGGCCTTGCAGAAGTCCATAGTCAATAGACAGGAGACCAGTTTATTGTTATCTCAAGCAAGAGATATAGTGTTTAAGAAAGATATTAGTGCAGTTGTGGTGCTATGCTTGGGGCGAAAACTATGTTGTGTGGGTGTAAGTAGGTTTTCCTGAAATAAGTATTGCATAACTTGTTTATGGATACATTCTTCCAAAATTTTTGAGAGAGGGGACAAGATTGTGATTGGCCTGAAATTAGAGATGTCAGTGGGAGTTACCACCTTTATGTATAGGCAGGGTGTAAAATTCTTTCCATAGAGAGGGGACATAGGACTCGGAGATGGAGCGACTAATTAAGATAGATACAGGGAGAGCTAGGGGTTCAGCAATCTGTAGGAAATAGGAGGGTAGTTTGTCTACCAAAGGAGAGCATGGTTTAAGTTTTGAGAGTAAGGATTTTACGTAGTTTTTAGGAAATGTTTTGAGGGTGAAAGAGTTTGACGGGTTTGGTGGAGAAGTAGAATTTGAGAAGTTGTTTGCATTATTTGTAGTGGAGAATGAGCTCAATGACAACTGCACCCACAGACTCAAAAAAACATGTTTATTTCATCATGGTTTGGTGTTTCCTACATTTTAACACCACTCTGGGACTATTTAGAGCTTTTTAGATATTTTTATATGCAATTTCTGACTCTGACCACATGGGGTCTGGCATCTTGAAATAATTCTGTTTAGTCTGCCTCGAAGAATCCCAGAATGCATTGTTCATCTCCAAAAAAACTGCATCAGATCTGCCACGTTTTCCCTAAAGCTCCTGTCATTCCACTGGTTTTACAGGCATTCACTGCTGTGTTATAGTCACCTACTTTTGGTTAAAATGTTATCCTTTTTCAATGACTACTTCAAACACAAGCAGTGCAAATACTGAACAGAATTGAAAAGTGCATTTTATTGCTCTTTCTTCTTAGAAATGCTAACTAGATTTCTTTTGTGAAGGCTGAAATCTAGTTCTTCAAGGTATCTCCCCTCCCCTTCACACCTACCTTTCCTAGCTGTCAAAGAGCTAAGGGTAATTTGACCCATTATCCGCATGTGATTGACAACTCACAGCAGGTGAACAGACTAATGCACTGTTTTCTTGTCAGCCTTTCCTTCCTTACAGTGGGTGATTTTTTTTTTTTTTTGTTGCACTCCTGTCAAATTTAGAACCATGCTCCATAGCACTGTAAATAATCACAGTTTTGCAAAGCATCAAACTCCCACTTATTTTTCCTTCCTGTTTGGTTAAATAGATAACAAATGATGCACTATAAACACAAAATATTTCACAGACTTGCATGGCAGCACCCACATGCTCTTTTAAGTAGTAATTTAAGAAAATTACGGTATTGCATACTTCTTGTAATCTGATGTAGTGTTGTCGATTAATTGTTACAGACATCTGCTTCTTATTTAAAAACATGCAATTAATGTATATGCATGGTCATTGCAAATTTATGCTCAGTTTTTGCAGCTGTTACTGTGCTTCTGCCTGTACTTTGTCACATATTGGTTGGGCTCTTCAGAAAAGTGAGATTATAGTTTGACATTTTTGCTAGGTTAAGAGTGGGCTGGGCAAGGCAGCTCTGATATCACAATGTGGGAGGTCCACTGGCTCTTCTATACAGCATGCAAATCAGGCAGGGATTATATCACTTTGGGGGAGGAAACGTCCCGGTAGCTAGAGCAAGAGCTCTGGCAGATGTGACATCATCATTTCAGAGCCAGCTAGAGGTTTTTCAACTTGGTTTTCAAAGTGAAAGTAAAACAGTACAGAAAGGTAGGAAGCCTAACAGTTAAAACAGTTGAGTGGATTAGGTTTTAAAGCTGCATGGGTGATTTTTCGAGGCTGTATCAACGATCAGGGACTAAGAGAGAGAGCAGGTTGAACAATCTGCTTTAACAGCCTGTTGTCCTTTAAGCATCTTAGTTATAGGATTTGATAAAGTGGGTGTTGAAGATGGCCGCAGTTTTTCTGCAGAGTTGTTTGGGCAGGGGTTAGGAGGGGAAGGGTTACCAGGGTGCAAAATGAGATTGATAGAGTTCCAGAATTTTTTTGGGTCAGCCCTTTGGGTGGGTGGGTGGGTGTAAAAATTTTTTTTGTCTTTATGGATATGTTTTTTGACCAGGTTTCTGAGCTCTTTATAATTTTGTAAATGAGTAGGGATTTTTGTTTTTGTCCATAGTTTCCACATCTTGTCTCGGTTTTTCATTAGAGTATGGGTAGGGTTATAGTTAGCCAGGGAGATATATTAGAGTTTATTCTGACTGTGCGGAGAGGAGCAACAGAGTTTAGAATGTTTAGGAAGGTGGAGTTTAATGAGTGGACAGCTTCGTCAAGCAGGAGAGTGGTTAGATGTGACCAGTTAATCTTAGAGAGATGGTCTTTGAAGGCCTCTGTGCAAAAGGTGGAAAGTTTGCAAGAGGTTATGTACTTTCTTACACATCACGGCTACTCAAACTGAAGCAGTCGACAATAAAATTGCACATTTTCTGCTAGTCTTTCTTCTATAGCCCATCATTATAAACAAGCAGAATTTCAGTGAGTTTCAGAACTGCAAACATGGGCAAAAGTGTTCATCTTAAATAAAAACAGAGTTAATCTTTTGACTAAATCTGCTCAAGTTTTTCTTTAGTACCTTTAAAGAAGAATTAACATATGAAGTTTTGCAATATTTTTTTACGGTTTCTTTTGATTCGAAGTTTGAGTTTTTACTTTTAATTTTTATCAAATAAAATGGAAGTGAAGGTAGTCTGCTATTTTCACAGTGGGGGCAGCTGTCTCCTCATACCTCTACCATGGTTTATGCACTTGTTCATCCTCTGACTTTCTCTTGGTGTACAAAGGGTTCTTGTATGCGAGACAGACTTATCAGAGCCATTGGTGACTTTTGATTTTTCTTCTTAGTAACCCAACTAATGGCACAATTCTTCGGCTTCTAGAAACACCTCCATTACTTACAATTTCCTCATTAGCAATATTAATTTTTATAGTTTTATACTATGTTAATGACCACCAGAGCCTTTATAAACCTAGCTGTGCAACCCAACCCAGTTTTGTCTCTCAGTACCTTGGACTCCTATATGGTGGGTTATGTTAGCAAGGAGGTAGCTAAGGATTGAGGCATGCTTGGGATTAATTTAATTACTGTCAACCTCTGTACATCAGATACAATTAGGGCCAGATGAGGGATGAATCTGCAATTTCCCATCCAATGATCATGGCTTTGTTTGAACAGGGTCAGGTATGAACTAAACTTCGTGAGGGTAGGGAGCTTATTCCATAATGCGGAGATCCACTGAGGAACAAATATCTCTCTCCAGCATGTTCTATTCATGTCACACACATAGTTCAGGTCCTTGGATCTAGTGTTTCGTGTCATTTGTTTTGCAGATGTGCAAGAGATTCTTCAGAACTGGATCTGAAAATGCCTTAAATGCCAGACATAGATTGCCTCTCAGTACAGAAAAAGGGCCTTAAGGTGATCTGTGGAGGACAGGGTATTCATACCCTGGATTCTCCAGGTGAGGAAATTTTAAGTACATTCCAACTGTTGCAAGTGCAAGTGGTACCATATAGTCCTTGGACCTGGAAGCCACACCCTTGCTTATGAGTTGGGCGACAGAATAATTTTCTTGTAATCTTGGCTATGTGTTGGTCGAAGGCCATATTATTGTCTACATATGCTCCCAGATCCCGAATTAGTGAGTAATTTTATGCTAATTTTAGAAAGTTCATTGCCATGGAATGTACTCACTTTAGATGCTACTGGATCTTCCTCACTGTGCAGTCTGATGTCATGCAGACAGAGTATGTTGTAACCCACTGCTTGACAAAATGTTCAGTGTTGAGATGCTACTACTTTGAAATACACAGAAAGCTTTTCATTAGCTACACTTAGTGCTGGAGTAACTACATGTGGCAGTTTTACATATTTTACAATGACCCCCAAGAAATTTCTTCTTTATGGAGAGCTTAGAAGGGACCTTCAGTGTATTCAACAAGAATCCTAGGATTTGATGCTGCACAGTGAGGTTAACTTTTTCACTAATTACAAAATGTAATGGGCTGGTAACAAGCAAAGTCTGGGACTTTGGCATTATGGTCAAGTTTTTTTTTATTCTGACATTGGATTATTGGCGAGGCTTACAATGGCTCTTCAAGACAGTTAGCCTAGTATTCTTTTATGAACCTATACTTGTCCAAATAAGGGTGAAAAGAATTAATTTTAAGTGACGAAACACAGGCCAAGCATTTGGTGAAAACTGCAAATGCAGAAGAAACTGCAACAAGAAACTAGTACTGGAAACCTGCCACCATTAATCTGACAGCTCATCTGTGAGCTCTGGATGGGATGGGGATGGCCAAGTAATCATAGTTCACATCTAAATACATAGCATCCTTCAGCAACACTGTAAACAAAGCCTACAGGGTTAGCACCCTTAACTTCTTTATTATACACTTCTTTAAATCGTACATATCCAAGACGAGTCTCCACTGGTACTCCTTCCATCTCAACATTAACATTCCTGAATAGTATCCCTCACCTGTCTCTGGAAAGAAAACTCATTCTACTGCTCTGCGGTTCAAAGACTGCTTTACTATGGGTAGTGGATGCTTTAAGTGATCTTTGTGCTTACAAATGAAAGCAAAATACAGTTATCCAAGTCGAACTTACCAGAACAGTAGATGTTCTAACGATCACTGCTGCAGTAGGCTTAGATACATGGGTTATATCCTGCAAGGACAGAATGTCTGGCCAGCTTCCAAAGCTTTAGGGCACCTTCTATCTGTCCAAACGGTCAACCAGCTCAAGCTGAAATGACTGAAAGACAAGTTTGGGTGTGAAGCCCTTCAGAGCTTTACTGCCACCAAAGAGTACACTCCTCTGAGGCTTTTGAGGAGTGAGTGTCAGCATGTGCTTTCTTTTACCTGGCAGATAAACTCCCTTCAGGGGAAAAAAAAACAATTTTCTTAAATTTATCAAAGTTTTACTACGTGCTTTCCTCTTTGGGAAAGTTATTTGTGTTTTAATGGATTGTTTAGAGACTAACATACTTTTAACAGAGCCCTCATTTTTTTTCTGTCAGGTTTACAAATGGTGTTAACTAATCAAAAAAATTGTGTACATTTTATCTTGATGGGGTTAGCATACTATTTGAAAGTTCTTTTTACTGCATGTTTTCTGTTTAAATAATAAAAAAAGTAACTTTTGAAGACTCAATTTTACCAGCATTTGCTGCTTGTATTCCCCAGGAAAGAATCATCATTTTTGGCTTGACCCTGGAGCAGATTACTAGTCCCACAGCCTGTCCTTCCAACCACAAAAAGAAAAACAGGTTTTGCCACCACAGCAGGCTAGTGATTTGCCTCTTCTGTAGGTAGGTGACTCTGCTGTGGCCATTTGTTATACCTCAGACCACTTTTCTTTTACCCCAGATCCCTCTACTGTAGCACCTACAGCCATTATGGACTGAAGGTTAACCATGTCCTCTGTGGCTGCTGGAGTGCCTTCAGTGGGCAAGGGAGAGATGCTCTGTCAGCATACCTCTAAACTGTCCAGATTTTTTTCTTCATATTTTTGGTCTTTTCATCATAAAATTTGTGGTTTTATGAAGTAAATTACAGTTTCAGGCTTCATATCCTTCAGAAATGCACTCTTAGTGTAGAACCTGTTATTCTGGCAGCTTTTCAAGTTTATAAGAGCAACATTTAAAATCTGTCCTTATTTTTGGGCCTTTGTTCTCCTTGTTTTTCTGTCTGTCTAGATTTCTTGCACCAAGAGGTTGAGAGGTATGCTTGTCAGTCCTGGGAGAGGGAGCAGGGAAAGTTTCCCTGTTCTTCCAGAATGATGTGCCCATCCCTGGAGAAGCAGCTGATGCCATTTAGTAACATGGCTGTCCTCATTTTTCGTGTTCAAAAGCATTAGAAAACTAAGCATGTGTGTAATCCTTAAATTTCTTTAGAGGGGGTAATTTACTGGGTCTGGCTCAGGGTTTAATTCAGGAAATTGATCCTTCTTTAAAGTAAAGTAGTTTCTGGTAAAAAGAAAGATTCTTTTCCTTACGAGTGTCAGGATTCTGAATCTGAACACAACAGGAAACTGCAGGAATGGATTCAGGGTTTTTTCCTCCTATTTCTGATTCAGGACTTTGAGGAGAGCTCAGTCTCTGATGCTTCGAGGGGGGGGGGGTTGCTTTTTCTCTGAGAGTATTGCTCGAATATGCCAGCATTTTCAGTGGATTTCTCAGCCTTGCAGAAAGTACTAAGAGTTGTTACAGAAGGATTTTTCCAGAACCTATACCCATTCATCTTGTTCTGTCCACTTCAGAGGACATATACATGTTATGGCTTGCATTTTTCTGTCAGTCAGCCAGCTGCCCCTAAAAAAGTAGACTGAAGAATTTTATACATCCTGTCAAATATTAATACACTATTCCCACACATGTCCCATACAGCCTTAGTCGATACCACTGTCACTAAGCGCTTAGTTAATTCCAGTCCTACTCTTTCTGATAAGGATGGGAAAATTATTCATAGGTATGGTAAAAAAGTGTTTACTTCTATAACTCTGGTTTTCAGAATTTTGAATGGTCATGTTCACGTTTACTTTATTTTGACAAATTCTGAACATACGAGGAATGTTTTATCTGCAGTTTTTTCTTGTGAGGAAAAAATCTGTTTTAAATAACTTGGTTTCTTCTTTTGCACAGGTCACTACTCATTATTTGCAGTGTGTGCATATGACTCTGTTAATAGTTTTTCCAGGCTATGGGCACTGGAACTGTTTTAAGGAAGTTTGCATGGCTGCCTTTTCAGAATCTTAGAGATGATGTTAAAACTGAGATTTTAAAATTTGTCCTCGGATAGAGATGGTGTTTGGACCCTCTGCTGCTGAGGTGATCAAAAAGTGTGGTGAAAGGTGCAAGCTGATCCTGGGAATTCCTTAAGATTGTTCAGCTATCCCCCCCCCCCTGCCCTGTTTTAAGAGTGGCAAGGGAGTTCCAAAAGTATCGCTAACCTCCCAAAACGACGACAGTCCAATATGTCTGAATGACTACTGGAGACCTTCAGACCCACTCCCAGCCCAGCCCCCTTTTTCCTCCAGAAAGTCAATCTCCATTTTTCTCTTTGGCAACTGATTGCTACAGACAAATGGGTTCTAAATATCACTCATCAAGGTTATAGATGGCAGCGGGAGGAAATTCCTCCCTTCCAGGTGGTGATTTACTCTTTCTGCAGATCAGACTACTGTTCCTAGCACTAAAGAAGGAAAATACTTGGAGACCAGTTCTGCCACTTAATAACCAGTTAGATCATTTTCTGCTTTCAAATTTCTTGGTAACAGACTTAAAGATGCTCATCACATCCTATTCATCCAGACGTCAGACATTTAAGGTTTTGTATGTCTAGATCAACATAATCAGTTCACTACCTTAACCTATGGACTAGTCATTGCACAAAGACTGTTTACAGAGTCTAGCCTCAATTATAAAACACTGCATGATACTAGCCCCAATTATAAAACATTGCATGCTACAGGGTGGCCACATTTTCCATATCTGGATGGTTTTGCAGAGTCTTTTTCAAAGTGTCAGGAGTCTTTATTTTGCATGAGAAATCTCTTGCATAAGCTGGGATTCCAATAGAACATTCAAAAGTCTTTCTCGATTCCCTCATACAGAACTGAGTTCCTGGATGTCAACTAGACACCGCAGCTCAAAGATCTTTTCTTTCACAGGAAGAAAATAGATTTTTATTTAGAACTGTTTCTAAGGTTTTCCACTGAGACTTCGTTCTCTGCGAGGGAATACTCAGGAGTCTCATGGCATGTATGAGTCTCATGATGCCCCTGGCAAGCCTCCACATGAGAAAGATATACAGTAAACTCTCAGTTAACCGGAACCCATGGGGATTGGTAGATGCCGGATAACTGTAGTTTCTGATTGCTTTAGTTACTATTAAAAATAGGCCTGACTAATACTGTACCTTATACTACTTGTTTGGTCTGACTTGTTCTCAGGTTGGGGAGAGGGGGAATTTATTCTTTTAACTCTAAACGTAAGGTATGTTTCTGTTGGGGGAAAACAGAGTGCAACACATGAAAATTCTACTGTATTTCTTCAATATTTTTTTGTCTGCTGCTTGCGTTCTGGTTAACCGAAAGTTTACTCAAGTGGCATCTGAAATCTCTTTCGTTCCAATATAAACACTCTTTATCTTTTCAAATCCCATTGTTGGGGTTTGTCAGGAGAAACATTTGGTGGAGACAACAGATATCCTTAAATCCAAGTCACCCCTTCTCCCTCCCGCCTCCAAAGCATTCTGTCACCAAGACACTTTGGACTTTGCTTGGGGAACAGTTTCAGGAGTTATACAAGTGCTAGGCTGTGGGACACTCAATACAAATGCAAGCATATAAAAATATCCAGGAGATATGTGCCCTGATCAAGGCACTCAATTCTCTGAACCATCTTTGGCTCCTAGGACTTCAAAATGGATTTAGACAATAACAAAGTAGTGTAGTACATCAACAAGCAAGGGGGAACCAGACTGTATCCCCTTTGCAGACTTGCCACGGTAGCTTGGGTTATAGCTTTACATCACAATCAGTCAACAAGCACAGTACATTCTGTCAGAGCAAAACTGAGCGGGAGACAAGATGAGCAGGACCAGGGCAGACCCTTGCAATGGAAACTAGATCATGGGGTCTTCCAATATTTCACCCACTTGTGGCAAGCTCAAGTAGACCTTTTTGCCTACTGTTTATACAATCAACTGGCAAGATTACTTTTCAAAACTCTATGCAAGAAGGCCTGGAATACAGACACCTTTTCTTTTGACAGGAATGTTTCTGTAAGCTTTTCCACCCTTTCCACTAATATTAAGCGTGCTTCTGAAGATTCAGAAGGAATCACCCAAAAATCACTGTAGTGACTCCCTTCTGTTCTAGACAACTGTGGTTCTCCCTTCTTTCAGAAATGGCCAGGGGCAACTGCAACAAGCTTCCTCAGTTTCTGGATATAACTAAATGTGTAGCTATATATGCTTCCTAAGCAATGATCCTGCAGCAGCCCTACAGCAAGCATCTAAAGCATCACAGTGTTATACGCTTTCTCTATTCTAGGAACAAAAATATTTGTTCCTTATTTTTCTGTTATACAAGTATCAAAAATGCACTAAACCAACCCTGCAAGTTAGCTAAGAATATCTTTGTGGTACTGCACCACATGGGCTTGGTATGGGTGACAAGTATATACTTTCTTGCAAACTATGTAAAATTCTGTTATTCCTCTCCTTAGAGCAGAGTATCAAGCCTGATAAGGTTTTAAATCTTGTTGATGCTTCTACAACATTACTCCTGTAACTGGTACAATCTACCTGGTTTCATGGGGATATGGCTATTGTTCTACAGAAGTACTATGCCACACTCACCTTCAAAGTTCTCAATAATAAAGGAAATACAAGATCCAGGCTTCTCAACACCTAAAAGCTTAATACAAATCTCCTTTTAAGTGGGGAAATCCCTGTGACCCACCACCATTTAAAATACTCCTTTGGTTAAGAGTCCATAAAAGGTAACATCCTCATTTGGGGAGCCCGAAGAAAGGGGAATACTCGGTCGAATCACAGCAAGGGAGGGTGAGTATATGACCATGCTAGATCCTCCTCAACCTCTACCACCGCTGAAGAGTCCAAAGCAGGGGGCAGTCTTTCCCTTTTTATACCCCTTCTCAATGCAATAGTAAAATGCTTGATTAACTTGCAGAACAGCAGCATTGTATGTAAACTTTCTTTTTTCTTTTACCCAAATTAACTGTACATTATTGCAATATAATGTAATACAGCCACTGCCATCATCTATGAATGTATTTTAGGTATTTCCATTTTTTTCTATATGTTTAGTGTTGTTTGGGAGCTCCATCTTCTGCATGATGAAGCAGTGTATAAAGGGGATCTGTTGTTGCTGTTTGTCTTTCAGCTTTTTTCCGGTAAGGGGTTGCCACAGCGGAACTCCGGTCTGCTAATGATTAGTAGTAGATTTTTTATGAAACGCTGAGGTGCCAGCTCGATGCCCAACCTTCAACAAAGGCACGCCCATTTAAGCACGCATGTCTTTTGAATGCTACCCAACCGCGGGGAGGATATGCAGACTCCACACAGAAGGCACTCCGTTTTCTATAATAGTTTTTCTTTTATGGTTGAGGCAGACATCCCTCTTAATAATGCTTGCATGTGCTGATATCCTGGATTTCGCCAAAAAAATGTGCGTATGATGGTCTTCATGGGAATCGGTTTTCCTGAAGAACATTTGGTTGAAATCTTTTCCCTTGTCCATTGTCCATTATCACACACTGAAGAACAGACTACTGGGATGACAAATACAAGTACAGCTAGAAAACTTACAAGATCATTAACCAGAAACCTTTAACAGAAGTCAATATGGTATTTTATTTTCATTATAACTCATTAACTAATTTACTGTAAATACTGCTTGTATGCACATTATTGCCTCTTGGCCTTGATAATGAATGAAAAAGATCCATCCCAGCTCATTTACCCATTTAACAAAATTAAATTAAATCATTTACATCTGCCGGAAAACTGATCGTCTCATTTCTTCAGTCTGCCTGTCGACTATATCAATGGCAAAAACAAAGTAAAGATTGTGTAGGTTGCACTCTACTCTATTGTTGATCAGGCTTCTAGGTGATGGGCATTGGCTGGACAGAGGGCCCCTTGCACCTATTAAGTATGTCAAACTGATTTCCAGATCAAGGTGGGGAGACCAGACAGCCACATACCTCCAGCTAGTCAAAATTACCTTAAGAATTTCCTACAGCTCTGATCCTTATACTAGACATAACAGCTCTGTCTCTCTAAGGCTACACTGCGTGAAACATGCACACATTCATGTGCGCACGCACACACACACACACACACACACACACACACACACACACACACACACAGCCTACTACGATTTGTAGGCAAAAATAAAATATAGGAAGACATTTTCACCCTTTGTTGTGGGTGCTGTTATTCTTGCTTTTTCTGATATAGTGCCATCTCCTTAGGGACTTTACAGTTTAAACAGATTTCTCTGAACACAGATAACACGTTTCCTTTGTGTTTTTCTTCAACTGAGGATTGTTGTGCACAGCAAATTGAGTTTAGCTTGATTTAGATTTTAAGATGCTATAATACTTCAAATTACTACTGGATACACTTTTTTGTGTACTAGTTTAATCTGGCAATTGCACTTTATTACCTACAGATGACATAAATCTTGGATACATGAGCTATACTAAAAAAAACAAAACAAAACAGCTGCAAATGGAACGGATACCTCCAGAGGACAACCTTGGCTTGATTCTTACTACTCTTACCTGCCATACACTTCACTCTGCATTTTAACTAGATCAAAGGTTTGAGGTCTCCCTGCAAACAGGCACTTCTGCTTAGTGAATCACACTCACTTAACACAGTACAGACATACAACCATCTGAATGCCTTACATTATATAGCTTTTTATCATGTGTCCAGTATATAGCATTACTTCCTGATGAACCTTAAAGACGACCAGTGCATATGGACACACTGTTCATCTACTCCACTGTACATAAACACATTGCACTAACCTGTTTAGCTGTGAATATGCCAATCTACATTTTTCTTTCAGCATTTTGAGGCTTGTAAGGATATTTACTAGGCTAAGCCATATGTGACCCCTTCTAAATTCAAACTGTAGTAAAACTGACAAGTATCTCCATTGTTACACTGCTATGACATTCATATAAAGGATGACAGAAGCTGGATGTATACAAAGACAAAGCACACAGTATGAACCACTGCAGACCTCTTAAATCGTTCACGGACTAGAAGACCTTATGAATGCATCCTCTTCCTGACACCCATATACTAGTAACAGACACATTTGTAAACAAAACCTGCTCCCTGCTCTGTGTGAAACACTGTTGTCAGATTTTTAACACTGGTGCCAAAGATGATTAAAAAGCAGAGTTGGATCACCATTAAAAAAAAAAAAAATTTGTGAATGCAAAACATAATGATGATTTAGTAAATGGGGGGATGGCAAGCTATACGACGTACAAAGGTGAATCACCAGTCCTGTTCCAACAAATGTGGATGCACACTACGCAACTAAACTGTACAAAGATAACACAGCAGGTATGTTTGCGGAATGCAGCCTAGAGGTACAATGGTGGAGCAGTGGGCATTTTCAGCAAATGCATGCACTTCATACAGAAAAGGTACAAAAGCAAACAAAAAGGGATCTTTAATGCAACACTTAGGATCACAGCAAGTTACTAGGCTACTGGCGCTGTGGCCCTTATAAGCCTAGCCAATAAATTAGCCCATGTTCCCACGTCAGCACCCAATGCCCCTGTCCAGCAGGGACACAGGTGGAATCCCAAGGGTGTATTTTCCCATTTCCCATCTAGTCATCCAGGTTCCTCTTAAAGAAGGATAATGAGGTGCTCTACTTGACGTGGACAGGGAGTCTAGTCCACAGATGGGGGGAGTCTCTGGGACACAAATCTGTCCCACCAGCAAGTCCTACTGATGTCGTGGACCAAGTTGAGATTTGGTGTGTGGGTTATGGGAGTGGAGTTTGGCTTGCGGATATGCAGCAATTTCATCAAGGTGGGGTCAGGGATTGCTCTGTATGCCAGACACTGATCACTGAGGAGTCTGTATGAGATGGAATAGAGGGACAGGGCTTTTAGCCTCTCAGTGTAGAATAGATTTTTGAATCCCTGGATTCTCCTGGTCAGGAACCTCTGTGGTCTCTCCACCTGCTGCATCCGCTTCACTAGGTACATGCCGAAAGGAGCGTTATAACAGATAATGGGCCTGATACGGGAGGAATACAGGGATGTTATGACTTCCTTGTTCCTGGAAGAAATAACCTTTCTAATGAGCCGAGCCATGTAGAAAGGTCTCCATACAATGGAGACAACATGGTGGTCAAAATTAGAATGCTGTCAACTTGGGTGCCCAGGTCCCTCAACTGCTTGCGTGCTTAGGACGTTGTTACTAATGTGATAATTTGTGGACATGTCACTCTCCCCAAAGGGGATGAGGATGCATTTTCTGGCATTTAATTTGAGGTCATGTTTCTGGCACCAGTCATTCGTCTGGCCAGACCTTCTTGTAGTACTTCTACATTGCTAGGGGAGTCTATGACAGTGCCCAGCTTGCAGTCACCTGCAAACATGGCCATCCATAGACCTCTGGTTTTGGCTTGCACCTTGGAGAAGTATATCCCAAACAGCAGGGACCCCAAGACCAATCCCTGGGGTACACCACTCATTACAGGTCTACTACTTGAGGTAGCTTCCCCTTATTTTGACTAAGTTCTATCAGTAAGCTAGTTAGCTACCAATCTGGTCACATACGGATTTACACCATGCTGGGACAGTTTATCTATTATGCCCGAGTGGGGAATAGTGTCAAAGTCCTTGGCCAGGTCCAGGTAAGATATGTGCATCATTTTCCCCTCATTCATGGCTTTGGTGATGGGCTCAAATAAGTCTACCTAATTTAACAGGCATGATCTCCCTTTGACACACCAAACTGTGTGGGATCAAGCATTTGGAAATTGCCAATGTCCTTGTTAATGTGGTCCATGATAATGTGTTCCATGGTCTTGTAAATCAGGCTAGTTAGCCTGAGGGGTCTATAAAGTACAGTTTTGTACCTAGCATAAATGTAGATGTCCGAACAGGATAGCATCTGCAGTCATAACAAATGGGTTGTCCTGTCGTCAGGCAGCCCTTCGGTCGGCCGGATTCCAAAGTCTGGGTCCGGCCGCTGATGTCGCACTTCACCCGACGTCATCTCTGCTGGTCTTCGGGTATAAAGGCATCAGCCGACGCCATTTTCCTCAGTGTTTCTTGCCCCAGATGCCAGTTGCCCTCTTGGAAAGCTAAATTTTGGATAAATGCCAATGTTTCCAAAAAAGTAGAAGGCAAACATAAAAAATAAGCATGTATGTACATATATACAAACAAATACACCATAAGAGACTCCCCCCTAGCTAGCTATTAGGAGGGTAAATACCCTAGGAGTACCACAGAGGGGAAGGAGGGTGGGTAATCCTGACTGCAGATGCTATCCTGTTCGGACATCTACATTTATGGTAGGTACAAAATTCTACTATGTCCTTCAAGGATGCATCTGCAGTCATAACAAATGGGTAGAATACCATAGCCAAACTAGGGGTGGAGGAAGAAAAAATTATGGTGTAGTTAGGATCCCTTGCAGTACAGCAGTGGCAAACCCTGCTCGGGATCTAGAGTATAGAGGTAGATTATAATGCTTGGCAAATGTATGCACGGAGGTCCAAGTAGCCGCCTCAATAATGTCCTTGGTTGCCACTCCTCGTAAGAAAGCTGTGGTAGTGGCTGTTGCCCTTGTAGAATGAGGTCTTATGTTCTGTGGAATTGGTTTTCCATGGTAGGAGTAACAGAATCTTATGCAATTTCCTATCCATTTAGAGATTGTCTGTTTGGAAATTGCTTTTCCTTCCCTTCCTGTTGCATAGGCTACTAAAAGCTGGTCAGTTTTTCTGTTACCTTTGGTTCTGTCCAGGTAGTAGCGTAACTGTCTATGTACATCCAAGGTATGCAGCAGTCTTTCCCCCCTGTTCTGTGGGTTGGGAAAGAAGGTAGGTAGGTGGATTGCCTGGTTTAAAGACACTCTGGATACCACCTTAGGCATAAATGTAGGATTAGTTCTCATGGACACCCTATCTTGATGGAAGATTGGGAAGGGTTGTACTGCCATTAAGGCCTGTAGTTCCGAAACCCTCCTTGGTGAAGTAATTGCCAGTAGGAAAGCAGTTTTCCATGATAGGTGTTGAAGATCTGCTGTTGCTGCTGGTTCAAATGGAGGGAGTGTTAATTTTTCTAGCACAAAGTTCAAGTCCCATGCTGGTAATGGTGGTTTCCTAGGAGGTTTTACATTCTTGATCCCTCTGAGGAACTGCCTGAGTAGAGGATGCGAAAAGACAGGAGGATCGAAGCTGTACACTGCTGAAATAGCTGATGCATGTATCTTGATGGAGGAATAGGACAGGCCTGTATGTAGAAGCTCTGCCAAGTACTCCAGGATGTTAGCAATATCTATGTTCGACACATCTTTTCCTCTTTCAGCACTCCAGATGACAAACCTTTTCCATTTTCCTGCATAGTTCCTTCTTGTTGAAGGTCTGCGTGCTTCAAGGATAATGTCTTTAACCCTTTGGGGTAGGTCTGGGTTAGATGCTGCTATGTGATGTTCCAGGCAGTCAGTTGCAAGGTTTTTAGGTTTGGGTGCATGATGTTGTAGTTGTTCTGAGTTAACATCAAAGGCATCAGGGGTATTGACCACATTCTCCCCCGAGACATGCTCCTCAGCAATGGATACCAGTGTTGTCTTGGCCAATTCGGAGCTATCAGGATTATCCTTGGGCATTCCTCTCTGATTTTCAGTAGTACCTTGTGCATCAAAGGAAGAGGTGGAAATGCATATGCTGTCAGGCCTTTCCAACTGAAGGATAGAGAGTCCACCTTCCATGCAAGTGGGTGGTATGTCCTTGTGCAGAATTTTTCAGCTGGTGATTGAGTGGGGATGCGAATAGGTCTATTTGTGGCATTCCCCATTTCTTTGTGATGGCCTTGAAGATGTCCGGGTGTAGCATCCATTCGTGAGCATCCGAGGTGGTTCTGCTTAACATGTCTGCTAGGGTGTTTTCTTTTCCGGCACAAATATTGCCTGTAACTGGATGTTGTAGCTCAGAGCCATATTCCAAAGGTCCAGAGTCATTCTGCATAGTGGGTATGAATGAGTGCCTCCCTGTTTGTTGATGTACCACATGACTGTGGTGTTGTCTGTCCTTATCATTAAATGGCCTTCTTTGAGGAATGGTCTGAATTTCTGGATTGCTAGTTTTACTGCCAGCATTTCTTTTTGGTTTATGTGCAGGTGCAGCTGGTCTTGAGTCCACAATCCTTGTATGCATTTGTCCAACATGTGCGCCCCCCAGCCTAGATCGGAGGCGTCTGTTGTGATGGTTTGGCTTGCTTGAAAGTTGTGGAAGGGTAAGCCTGGGTTTGACTGGCATGCTTGAGCCCACCATAGGAACTCCTGTTTCAGGCATGGGATTAGTGGGATTTCGGTTTCTAAGCTGTGCCTGTGTTGAGACCATAAATTCTTTAGGTACCACTGTAGCTTTCTCATATGCAGTCTGGCATGTGGGACCAAGATTATGCATGATGCCATGAAGCCCAAGGCCTGCAGTACTTTTCTTGCTGTTAGTTTGTTCTGCTTTGTTAATGCCAAGAAGTAAAGAGGGAGTTGTTTTTGTTTTACTGTGTCCAATTCCGCACTCAAGAATGTTCTTGTTTGGGATGGTATCAGTCTTGACTTTTGTAAATTGACTGTGTATCCCAGGGCTTGTAGTAAGCAAATGACTCTTTGTAAATCTGTTGTCAGCTTGCTTTTGTTGTCCGCTTGTAACAGGCAGTCGTCCAGGTATGGATAAATTTGGATTCCCTGTAGCCTGCAGTGAGCGATTACTGATGCCAGGCATTTTGTGAATACTCTGGGCGCAGTAGATAAGCCAAAGGGCAATGCTGAGAATTGATAATGCTCTGATCCTGCAAGAAATCTGAGGTATCTTCTGCAATTTGGTCGTATGGGGACGTGCAGGTATGCCTCCTTGAGATCTAGAGTTACCAGCCAACACTCCTTGCCCAGCATGGGAAGAAGTTGCTGTAGGGTCAGCATTCTGAATTTTGGGACAATGATGTATGTGTTTAAGACGGACAGGTCGAGAATAGGTCTCCAACTTTTCTCTTTCCTTGGTACTAGGAAGAGTCTGGAGTAGAATCCTTTGCCCTGTTCTGTTATAGGTACTCTTTCCACAGCTCTCATCTTTGTTAATTCCGCTATCTGCTTTAGAGCTTCTGTTTTTTGATTTGGAGGTAGGTTTGGCATTCCTCTTTTTACTGGTAAGGTGTGGAAGTGGAACCTGTAGCCTTGGTCTATGGTTTGCAAAATCCACTTGTCTTTTGTGATATAGTGCCAATTTTTTGAAAATATGGCTAACTTTCCGCCTAAAGGTGCTGCTATTTGCTCCCTGGTAGGCGGTGTCAGAGCCAAGTCACTGTGATTGTCCTGTTGTAGTGGCAGTGGTTGTGTCTGTGCCTCGGTTATTGCCTTGCCACTGTCGTCCTCTGTAGGCACCTCCTCTGGATTGATTTCTGCCTCTAGAGCGTCTATTCCTGCCTCTGAGATTTTGAGGAGTCTGGAAAGGACCAATTTTTGGCAGGCCAGTTCCTGCTAAACCTTGGGGGCTGAACCTGTAAGAAATCCTTAACTGTTTGTACAGATTTTGCCTTCTCTTCCATTTTCTTCATTACTTGCTGAGCAGGTGTACCAAATAGACTGGTCTTATCCATAGGAGCATCTAACAGCTTTGCTTTAACATGATCCGGCAAGACCTGTTCTTTCAACCATGCATGCCTTCTTATCACTGTGCCAGTCATGGCTGATCTAAATGAAGCCTCCAGTGCATCACCTTAGGCCCCTGGGATATAGTCTCAGGATCTGCAAGTGGGGCCTTGTATAGGTGGTGATGAGTGTCTGGCACCCTGTAAAATCTATCTGGTTTGGCAGGGGCTGGAGGTAAAGTATCAGGAGCGGTGCAAACATCATTAAATGCATCATCCACAACAGGCAGTACTGGAGGTATAGCTAAGGGCCTATGTTGTGGTAAGTGCAGAAATGTCCTAAGCCTTTTTCTTGAATCTGAGAAATCTTGTCCCTGCCATTGGAATTGTTCTCTCATGGCATGTAAGGTTTCCCCAAAGGAAAATTCCTCTGGTGGAGAGGCAGATGGAATGGATTCTTCAGCATCTGAATCTTCATAAGTAGAAAAAGGAGCCTCTGGCTGGTCTGTAATGTCCGAGTCATCCGCAGAATCATCAGAGGACACTGGCTCGGGGGGCTCTGCCCTAGATCTCTTTTCTGGGGGCTGAGAGGCCCTGTCTGGGTGAGATTGGGATCCTCTAATTAAGGATATTAAATCCTCTGCCAGAGTAAGCATTTGTGAACTAGAAGTGGGCCTGTGTGAAGGGGGCTTAACAGGCACTGATTTAACAGTTTTGGCTGCTTTAGCCCTGGCAAAGGCCTTAATAGACATGGCTGCAAGAGGCCTAACAGCACCACGTGCTGGGGTAGAGACATCCAAAGGGATGGTGTCTGATAAATCACTAGGAACCACAGTAGTAGGCAAAACTTCTGAGGCCGATTCAACTAAGGTAGCAGGAGCCTCAGTAGTAGTCATGGATTCGGCTGAAGATTGACCGGCTTTCTCCGTTTCGGCCGAAACCGAGACACTCGCGGCTTGCTTAACCGTGGTTTCGGCCGAAACCGCGGACCGCAAGTGTCGGTCTTTTTCTTTGCGTTTTTAACAATTTGGGTAGTCGGAGGATCCGGCGGCATAATATACGCAAAATCTGAGCGAAAAACTGTTCAGCAAACTCCGACCGACGCCTAAGCGTTCGTCGGTTGAAGGAAGCACAGGCCGAACAGGCTGCTACGTCGTGGTCTGGGCCTAAGCAAGGCAGGCAGTAAGAGTGGAAATCTTTATGAGGTATTTGTTTCCCACAAGTTAAACAGTTATTGACTTTTTCTGACATCGGCTGAGGCAAGAAAGAGTCCCCAACGGGGTACTTAGCTTTTTAGAAGTCTTCGAAGTAGTATTCTGTAGTAGTAATCTCTGGATCTGACCGACCGGCACTTGCGAACAGCTTCTGCTTCGGGCGCCACGCGGCACGAAAGACTGGGGAAAATGGCGTCGGCTGATGCCTTTATACCCGAAGACCAGCAGAGATGACGTCGGGTGAAGTGCGACATCAGCCGAAGCCGGACCCAGACTTTGGAATCCGGCCGACCGAAGGGCTGCCTGACGACAGGACAACCCATTTGTTATGACTGCAGATGCATCCTTGAAGGACATCTGCCTGGATCGGTGGATGCTCCATCTTTGTGCAGAGGGATGACAGTGGCCATCCTCCACTAGGCTGGGACGAATCCGGTACTCAGGCTTAGGATGAATAGGGTGCTTAATGGTGCTGCGAGTACCTGCCTGAGTTGATGCAGGATGCAACCTGGGATGCTTTCGGGTCCCATGGAAGCTGTGTTTTTAGCCTTCCTAGAGGTAAGGGGTGGGGGACACAGGTGAAGTTTTCACTGAATCTGTCTGCCAGCAGGTTGGCTATATCCACAGCATTTGTGTACATGGTGTCCTTAACATTTATGAGCAGATTTGGGCATTTCCCCTTAGAATGCGGTCATATGTGAAGAAGGCCTTATAACTGTCTTGAGTAAATGTGGCCAAATTGGACTCTAAGTTAGCTTTGCAGGACTTCACTAATACCCTTATTTGCCTGTTTACGCCAAGGAGAGACTGCTTCCAGTTTGGCACCCGTTTCCTCCTTTGTCCTGGACAGCAATTCTTTTTCTTTTTTTATTGTCGAGTTTATCTATAGCCGATGTCCAACAGACAGGTTTACTTTTCCTTGAAGAGAAAGATTTTGTCCTGTCGGGTATTGCTGAACCCATGCATGTATATAAATGATTGTATAGTACTTTGGTGTAGGTTTGGACATGAGTGCCAGTTCCTACTGTTGGAGGCAGGGGGGCTGTGAAGCTGTTTAGATCTTCCCTCAGGAGGTTGTAATCAGCTTTGGAGAATTTTTTTTGTTTAACCCTAGCTGGGGGGGTGGGGGGTCAGGGGAGATGGTAAAGGTGACCACTTTGTGGTCGGATCTTACCAGGGATGATGACACTGCGGGGGTGGTGCAGTGGTTTTCTATGTTGGTTAGTACAGAGTCCATGTTGTGGTCACCTCTTGTGGGGGTGTCAACCAACTGATCCAAGGCCCTGACAAAGTCAAGGAATCTTTCGGCATTTGTGTTCTGGCTCAAGTACTTGTTCCAATCAATGGTTGGGTAGTTAAAAAAAATCGCCTAAGATCATGGTATAGGGTTGAATCTTAATAGATTCAAGGAGGTCTAGACAGGCAGCATGGGCATCCTGAGTTAATGTTGGGGGCCTGTAGCTAACTAAGATTTGAAGTGGGGTCTTGTCAACCTTTAACTGCACCTGGAGCATCTCCTGCGCGTCATACTGTTTGACCAGTCTGGAGGTATGTACATCTTTAATATATACTGAAACACCACTTCCTATGGCTTTGCTAGCCTCAGTTTGGGGTCTGTATGTATGATAGGATGAGTAACCAGTTAAGGCTGGGGTATTCTCAGCTTTCAACCAGGTTTCTGTGACTGCACAAATGTCAGCATCTTCCAGGGTTAAGAATGCTTGTAATAAGTGCAGTTTCATGTTGAGACTCCTAGCATTCAGCAGCATGACCTTTAAATCGCATTTTGATGAGATTATCATATTGGTAGCTTTGACCTCAAGGTATTGCTAAAAAAAGGCACTCTGAGGCCTTTGTCAGGACCTGAAGCCCAACTCTGGCAAAGCATACTGGTATGTCAATCATGTCTTCCCAGGCTGACTGGTACTGGATGCCCTTAGAATGACACCAGAAACAAGCCAATTAACGTCAATCATTTTTTGTTTGTATTGAGACAACATTCTGGGTGATGGTAGAATGCTGCTTAAGGCTAGTGACATACCTGTCTGGAACACATATTTGGTGAGCGAGATCATGTCTCTCTTCATATAGTCCAGAGAGGTATGTCTCAAGTCATTCACAACAACATATACTATAACAGAGTCATAGCAGTACTTATTGAAATGTGGCAGATTCTGGCACCTGACAAGCAGCTTACTGTGACTTTCTCCTTGTCCAGCCTCATGAGGGGCATATCTGTGCGTCTCACAATGGAATCTCCTATGATTACTCTAATAGGTTTATGGTTAAGCCTTGATGGCTGTGAGACACAGGCATGTGGACTGTGTGTGATGTGGTAGGCTGTGGAGTTTGCATGCGTTTTTGTCTCAAAGATCTTTTTTGTTTAGGTATGTTTTTTTTTAATAACCTCTGCATATGTGGGTGTGTGCTGTGTTGGCATGGGTGATGTTTGAGGTGTAATGTTTATGCATCCAACCTTCTCAGTGCCAGGTATACTGGCTTGTGACGGAGAGAGCATAGACTCCAGGTTTTTAATGTAATTGCATCTCTCACAAATTGTGTTCCTAGATAGTAGTAAGACAAGGTTGTCCATGTACACGAGACAGTTGCTACACAGTCTCAGGATGCCCATGTCAACCAGACTGGCAGGAGAAACTGTAGGAAACTGTTCGTCCATATTTGTCAGAATCAGTGATGGGGATGAGCTAAGGTGGAAAGATCTGAGATAGGTACTAGTAGCTTGTGTTTGTACAGAGGCTGTAAAGAAGCTTCACTGCCTCAGAATCGAGTGAGTGCTTATAAGGGAAAATTTGGAGCTGGAATACCTTGCAATGGGTTAAGTTAGCACTGCCATCCAGTAAAGTGGGAATAATCTAGAAGCTCAGATTACTACCAAATCCTGCTAGTCCCTGCACTTTCAACCAATCATTCGTGATAGAGACGGTCAGGCAGCCCTGTTACTCTCACTATCAGAGAAGGCAGACCCCTACCAGCACAAGATGGCTGCCAGAAACACAGAAAACTCAGTAAGGAAAACAACCAGGCTTGGATGCAGCAAACCTATATCCAGACTACACTACTTGACTAGAACACAGAAAACTCACAGAAAAGCACAGCTAGAGCACTCGCAAACAGAAAATACAACTCTCAGTATGAAAAAGCAGTTTACTGTTAAGTAATTTAGTAAAAATGCAGTTATGGTAACGAAACACTACTTAGCAATGAAAATAGTTAAAACAATACAAAAAATGCAGTAAAACGGTAAAAAAGCTTTATAAAACAGTGCAAATATAGTAGATTAGCTGTATAGCACAACTACAAGTGTTAGGAAGTGCAAATCAATTAAATAAATGTAAAAAAAACCCCCACTTATTCTGCTCTTGGAGCCTCAGGGAATTTCTGCGACATCACAGAAATGAATCACCACTCCTGAATGCTGGGTTAAATAATGCAAAGAATACACTTGACAAAAGCTATCCAGTCCTACGAACAGTAAGTCAGTGCACGGTTTCATTTTACAGAAAAAAACAAAAAATCTGTGGTATGATTACAATGTCAAAAGCAGGGCAATTTTAAGTTTAGGATTCCCACAGTCCCAATAGTCTGTCCTACTGAAAAAAGGCAGTAAAAAAACTTTGGGGAATGGGGCTTTACAGTTGGTAACCTCTGTCTACAGCCAAAATATTAGAAAAGACTACACAAGAAAGAAAACACATTACAGTTTAGATGCTGACCCCTTCCAAGGATGACAAGTTATCTCACAACCTGATGACAATGTCGGATCATCTGGGACTGACAGGTTCATAGGTAGGTACTAGGCTATCGGCCCTGGGGCCTATACAAGCCCAGTCAAAAAGGTACCCTGGCTTTTGCCACCCAAGAAAATTATTATCCTGTGCCACTGTCGAGCAGAGCCACAGAGGTGATCCCCGGGGTGAATTTCCTATTTCCCATCCAATCATCAAGATTTTTCTTGAAGAGTGCTAATGAGGAGCTTTGTTTGATATAGATAGGTAGTTTATTCCAGAGTATGGGAAGTCTCTGGGACAGGAATCTATCCCTCCAGCATGTTCTGTTTATTGTGGTGACAAGGTTTAGGTCCCTAGAGCATGTAGCTCAGAGGGATTGGGATTTCTTTAAGTGGAGCATGTCCAACAGCTCTGGGTTTGACATAGCTTTGTATGTTAGGCAGAGATCACCTCTGAGTAGGCGATATGCGACGGAGTAAAGCTGGAGTTTTTTGAGATGTCTGCGTAGGGCATCTGTTTGAGGCCGATAATCCTCTTTGTGAGGTATTTCTGCGGCCTTTCCAGTTGTTGTAGAGGTCTTGTGAGGTACATACCAAAAGGGGCGTTGTACTCTATAATGGGTCTAATGAGTGATGAGTAGTGGGGAACAATGACCTCTTTTTCTGGTTGAGAAACCTTTTGTGATGAGGTGTGCCATGTAGAAGGAAGGATTTCCTGACTACTGTGGCGATGTGAGTATCAAAGGAGAGACTACTGTCCACCTGTGTCCCAAGGTCTCTTATCACACTTTCGGTGTTAAGTATACTACCGCCTATGTTGTAGTTCATGGGTACAGAGTTTTTAACAAAGGGGATGACAATGCACTTTTTGGCATTGAGCTTGAGGCCATGGCTTTGACACCAGGCATCTGTCTCAGTGAGGCCCTTTTGTAGGATGTCCACATCATTAGGAGTTTCGATTATGGCTCCTAGTTTGCAGTCATCTGCGAACTTCGTTAGCCAAAGACCTCCTGTGTTAGCCTGTACTTCAGAGAAGTAGATACCAAACAGGAGAGGACCCAGGACTGAACCCTGTGGTACTCCACTTGTCACTGGTCTGAAGTCGGATTTGGAGTCTGCTACTTTCACAGTGTGGGTTCTGTCAGTGAGCCAGTTGGCAACCCATTTTGTGACATAGGGATTTATACCTAGTTTAGTGAGTTTATCTATAATTCCAGAGTGGGGGATGGTGTTGAAAGCCTTGGCAAGATCTAGATCGGCTGTGTGAACCACCTTACCCTTGTCTACAGCTTTGGTGACTGCTTCAAAAAAGTCTATCAGGTTTAGGAGACATGATCTGCCTTTTACAAACCCAAACTGGGTGGGATCCAGAGTTTGGAGATTACCAATGTCTTTGTTTATAAAGTTCCATGATGATACATTCCATGGCCTTGCAGACCAGGCTCGTCAGGCTAATGGGGCGGTAGTTCCCGGGGTCCATGGTGGCTCCCCCCTTGAGGAGTGGGATAACCGTTGATGTGCGCCATTCAGTAGGCACAAAGCCTGAGGTGAGGCTATGATTGGACATGGTACTTAGGTGGGGTGCCAGTTTCTTCTGTAGTTCGTGTAGAACGCAGCCTGGGATGTTGTCTGGTCCCATGGATGCTGTGTTCTTGGCTTTGGAGAGTGTGGTTTTTACCTGTGCAGCCATGATTACAGGAACTTTGCATTCTTCCAGTATAGAGATGAGCTCTTTAGGGGGTGAGAGGGGGGTAAAGTTAAACTGAACCTATCTACCAGGATGTTGGCGCTATCAGTTGGGTCTGTATATTTAGTGCCATTGTGCTGTAACTCTGAGCAGATCTGAGTGTTGCCATTGAGATTCTTGACATAGCTATAGAATGCTTTATGGTTGTCTTTAGAATCAGTGGCGATTTTGTTTTCGTAACTAGCTTTGGAGGATTTTATCAGGGATCGCAGCTTCTTACTGAGGCTGACCAGGAAGCTCCTCCACTCGTGGGATTTTACTCTCTTTTGCAAGAGTTTCTGCCTTCTGTTGTACAGTTTGTTTATGGCAGGGGACCACCAGATTGGCTTCCTTTTTTTGGAGGATAGCGTCTTGGTTCTGTTTGGGATAGCACGATCCATGCACTCATGTAAGTGCTTATAAAGTGCAACTGTGTAGGATTCAGTAGTCGTAACTGTATTGTCCATCTGCATGGGTGTCATGAAGTTCACCACTTCTGTCTTAAGAAGCATGAAGTTGGCTTTGGAGAAATTTTTTACCATGGTTTCCTTAATGGGGGGTGGAGGCAGGATGTGGATATCTAGGGTAATTAGCTTATGGTTGGATCGGACCAATGAGGCGTTGACTTCAGGTGTGGAACACCGGTCACTCATATTGGTAATGACTAGATCTAGGATATTGTAGCCCTTGGTGGGGGTGTGGATAAGTTGATCCAGGGCATTGGAGTTTATGAATTCCAGACAGGACACTGCTTTCCATTTTTAAAACACATTTTAAAGCAGTAAAACCTCCAGTTTCAAAACTAAACACCTTCCTGCCCCAAAAGTGTACTTACCATGACAACAGATCTTCATGATCTACATCTGTTCACTTCAACCCATAGGATTAGAAGCAGCAAGCACAAGTTAGCCCAATAGAAAACCTTTTCCAACCTCTTAATGCCTCTGCTACTCCCATGATGCTCGAGTCTTCCTCCAATCTCCAGACCTCCATAGGGAGCACAGAACAGAGTAAACACCCACATGAGGAACATGGTTGCTAATACATAAATCCCTCCAGTTCTCAATGATGAGTGGGAAAAGGAAGGTGGGTCTGTTGAAGTGGACAGGCATGAATTATAAAGACAGTACAGTTGCATTAGAAACTTACATTACTAGAGATGTCAGTGCTGTCATAGGAAAAATAATCCAACAGGTGGATATTGTGGTGTGTAAGTCCAACAGGTGGATATTGTGGTGTGTAAGTCCTCGACTTCAAGAGATTTTCATTTTTCCTCCTGGATGGGCAAACATTTCACATGAACCTCAGGATATCTGCCCATGTCATCTTTAGTTCTTTCTTACACTTGCAGGGGTTGGGAGTTGGTACAAGGTGTTTACCTCACAAGGTACAAGCTTTGATCAGGGCTTGATTCTCAACTTTGAAAGGGAAATTGGTTAGGCTGAAAATGGCCCATAAGGGCAGTTGGGATCATAGATAATTACTAGGCTATGAATCAGCTGCAAGGGTCTGAACTGACATTACAGCATGAGCAGCCCAACCAAAGACCCCAAACTAACTCTCAAAGACATTAAGTAGACCCTAGAAGGGCACCATGTTGGTGTAAAACAAAGTAAGAGATAAATGACTAGGCACTCACCACAACCTCAGAATGGTTGCAGGAAAGAAACAATGGGGCAATGGATAGGAAATACTACTACAAACTGAACATATTGCACACATCTATAGTTATGTTAAATTAACATTAAAGACAATATGTTGAACATAGAGTGGTTATGTAGCATTAATGAGACTACTTGGAAAAGATTCCTACAGTTTTATGGACCAGGTGGGTGGCTGGCCCTGAAAAAGTGTTGGTTGCAGAAATCCCTGTTGGATGGCCATGGCCAATCCTTCTCTGGACCTAAAAGCAATTTCCTGGTTATAATTTTCACATAAAAATATGGATAAATGATCAGGTAACTGCTTCCAATGTAGTCTGGGTGCAGAGTCCTACAACAGCTTTATGGTCTTCAGGTTGGGGTTTATCAGGAATCATTGTACTGGATCAAGAAGTTCATGCACTTGTCCAGTGCCATGGCATATAGGAATAAAGTCCTTACTACAGCCCAGGCAAACTGGGTTTGACAGCAGTATGGGTGTCAGAGGTGCTATTGGGAGGATGATGTCCCGATCCCTGGGGAGGGACAGTCATTTCAGCGCTCCCCAAGGGGAGGTGTGGTCCACAAAGAAGGGAGCAAGCCCTTGGACAATTCTGGGATGGGCAAAAAGAAGGGGAGGAACAAGTGGGTAGTTCATAACACAAAAGTACCCACCTCCCTCACAGAAGCAGTTGTCTGCAAAATCCCCCAGGATGCTGTTAAGTTCCACATTGGCCCCACCCCCCCAAAAAATCTGGTGTTAGTATGGGAGATATAAAAAGGAGGTGATGGTATACCTGGCAATGGACAGGGCACTGGGCTAGAATACTGGGAAGTATGAAGCAAAATGTGGATGGAACAAAAATATATAAAAAAAAGTCCATGCCCTTGGGCAGCAGAACAGGGTCTGTTCACATATTACAGGGAACCAGGTCTGTCATGGCTAAAAGAGCTGTTATCAGCATTTTTGTACAATTCAGAAGATAAAGGAAGGCAGCTTAAAGAAAGAAAGAAAAGAGAAAGAGACCTGCCCAGCTTACTCAGAAGGCATTTGTTACTTAAGCTCAGAACACATTAAACATGTGAACCTGACCATTCACAATACTGAAAAAACAAAGATGAAGAAGTAAACACCTTTTCCCATGTGAACCAATATGCTTTCCAATCCTTATCCAAAAAAGTAGGATTGGAATTAACAGTATTTAGCAGCAGTGGGATCACATAAAAGTACAGCTACTGGCTCAGGTTTGGGAATAGTGTATAAAAACTTAAAATACTGAGGAACTTTATACAGCCTGTATGCCTTTTTAGGGGCATCTGGATGACCATCAGGAAAATTGCAGCAGTAAAATAAACATTCTAAAGCAGAGATAACAGGAGGAATGGGTGTAGGTTCTGGAAATTCCTTCTGCAACAACTCAGTGTTTTCTGACATACTGAGAAACCTCCGTATTCTTGCACTGAAACACTGGCACGTTCTAGCAATAGTCACAGAAAACAAGATCCTCACAAGGACAATCAGAAACAGACCTTTTCTTGGAGCCTGAATGAGAATCTGTGGAAAAAAACTTGTAATTGCTCTCATCTTCATATTCAAATTCAGAATCTTCTATATTTTTTTTCAGAAAAAGATATCCCTCTTTCTTTTACCAGAAACTACTTTACAAGAAGAATCAATAACCTGAATTAAACACTCAGCTACAACCAGTAAACTACACCTGTCTAAGGAAATCTGACTATACACATGCATAGTTTTTGGTTTCTTTCTGACAGGAAAAATGGGGCCAACTGTGTTACTTATAATAGCAGCAGCTTCCCCAGAAAAAGCAATGCATTCTGACAAAACAGGGAAGCCTTCCCTGTCACACGACCAGTGTGTTTCTCCCTTACCACTGAAGGGACACCGCACCAGCTGCAGGGGACAAGGACAACCCTTGGTCCATAATAGCTATAGGTGCTACACCAGGGGGATCTGAGGTAAAGGATGAGTGGTCTGTGGTACAACAAATGGCCACAGCAGAGTCACCCACCTGTGGCTGAGGCGATTTGCTTGCCGGCTGTGGAAGCAAAGGCTGTTCAACATTTTATTTTTATGGCTGGAAGAAGGACCGATCATAGAACCAACAGTTTGTTCCATGGTCAAGTCAAAAATGGTGAATCTTTCAAGGAGAAAACAAGTAGCAAATGCTAGTGAAAACAAGTCACTTTTTTCACAGAAGAAAACACACAGAAAAAGCACTTTAAAACTGCTCCCTAGTGAGATGTCAACATGGACAACACAGGAGAAGAGCGACTCTCAAAGACCGCTCTTCTTCTTCTAACTTCTTTTTGCAGGGTGGGCGAGCAAGCTCCCTGTACCCCCCATGTGGAGTCAAGCCCCCCCAAAACTTATATAAACCAACTCAGAGAGAGTCAAGACTCGTAGAAAAGGGATTATTCCTAGAAATATCATCCTGGACTTGGTATACGCAAGTCTGATCTTTCAGCCAGTGTCTGTATTTCGGGACTTGCTCTAGCAGGTCTCAGTATTTCAAATGGTTACCCTTTAAAACACTATGCCACTCCCCAAAAAGTAAATAAACACAGTTTCTCCACTGGAAAAAAAAAATGTTTTCAGTTACTTTTCACAACTTTTAAACTGAGAGGAAAAAAGTGCTCCCATTTAAAGTACGATATAATCTTGTGACTGTACATTAAAACACAAAACTTCTAGCTTTAAAATAAACTTTCCCTGAAGGGGAAAGTGATAAAACAACAATTAGAAAATGGAAGGTTACCCCCAAACTGAACTTATGTACCCAACAAACCTCACCAAGTTGACCACTGATCCTCAAAAGCTTTACAGGAGCATGCTATTCAGCGGAAGTAAAGCTCCAAAGGGCTTGACACGTGTCTTTTAGTTAGCTCAGCTCGAGCAGCCAAACAATTTGGGTGTGTGGAAGGTGCCTTGAAGCTTTAGAAGCTGAACGGCTGTTATATCCTTAGCAGGATATAGCCCATATAGCTAAGCCTACTGCAGCAGTGATCAGTATGATCATCAGCAGATACCCCTCTTAACGTGGTAATAAAAAGTTATACCTTCCACTTATTTAGCAGGATCTTAGTCCTCAGCTAAGCATATCTCCTAATAACTGACCTTGTAATGGCAGTCTTTAATGCATTCACTGCATCATAAACAAACCCAATAAAAGTGCTTGCAAATCTAGGAGGTGAGATTGCAGAGTCACAGCAATTTATCCCTCAGGGCCTTGTCCTTAATTGGGAAAAGTACAGGCACCTGGAACTATAAATACTTCACATAAGCAATTCATAGCCTTGAAGGTCAGGGTGACAGAGGTATAGACCTTCTTCCCAAAACTGTGGAAATGTTTCCTTTCTCTGGCACTGGAAAGCATATTATTGGTTGGAGCCAAACAGATCCTTTGTTTATCCAGTTGTGGTGTTCATAAATTCCAACAACGTTTGCAGGGCAGCACTAGAGGAAGCTGTTAAAGGATCTTGTCCATCACCATTGTGACTTTCCCTCTTATATTCACCCTCATAAAGGGATCCCAATAAAGCAAATCATGTTTCTTATGTCTACAGAGACCATTACATTCAAAAATCCTACAAAATGTTACAGTCCCCCATCCAAATGGGAAGCTCCCAAGCTCCCAAGCACACTACACACATTAAGATTCCACCTCGGGATAGGAATATACAAACAGTCTTCTACACTGGGATTTGTTTATCCATTTTGCCAAGACCAACAGGTACCTAAAGCAGAACAAAAAGACATGTAAGCATGCAGCAATGTCAATAAATGACGCAGAAGGCTGCACAAAAAAAAGAAAGATGTCTTTAAATGTAAAGAAAATTGCTCCAGAAAGGAAAAAGACCAGACATGAAACTTGTCAAAAAAATAAGTAAATGAATACCAAATCAGGAAATAATGAGCATATAAAAACAAAAGCTGCAACAACTGCAGAAAAACAAAATAAAAGAGAGTGGGGCCATTTCCTCCAATGACTGGCTGTTCAAATCAAAACAGACCTGAAGATCAGAGGAGGCACAGAACAATGCGAGTAGTGAAGTCAAGATTTTAAGTAATCTGTTCAGATGCATAGCTGACTTAGTGCCAACAGCAGCTGCTCTTGTATGTGAAAATGGACAGATTGGATCAACAACAGCAGTATTCCCTCAGTGTTCAAGACTCACTTTATCCAATTCATGATGGTGGGGGAGCTGCTGCCAAATATGGTACACAGAGGGGGTGCAAGGCAGAGAAACTAATCCCGAATATGATGTAGCCTACAGCAGCATGCACACACACACACACACACACACACACACACACACACACACACACACACACACACACAGCAGCAGTTTAGTACGTTGACTGCTGCATTTGCTGATTAAGGGAAGTGCTGTGTTCAGTTAACAGTACTCAAGTGTTGAAGTTGTTGAACATCAGACTGTCAAGTGTTTGTGCATATGGTATGTGTTTTTAGTGACTGTTGGTAAATATATATATTACACACGTATATGGGGGGGGGGGAGTCTGCAGATTAGAGTAAGGTCTATGTAAGGGAATAGTTTATATATCTATGTATGTATGGAATGTATGGGAATTGTGTTAGACTGCCTAGTGTAGTGGTACAGTTAGGGAAAGGGAAATGTAAGTTAATATGCAGTGCTGGGAGTTGGTGTCAGAAGTAAATTGGTACAGAGGGGCAAAGCAGACAAATGGAGTTTCAACAGCAGTTCATGTACCTGTAGGAGCTAGCAAGAGAGAGTAGGGAGAGAGCAGCCATTGCCAGATTGTTCATTTGGGGGAGGGACATAGTTTTGGTTTACAAAGTAGGTGTTATTAGAATTTGGGCCTAGTCAGCATGAGCTGACGAGTACATTCATACTTCTAAGTCAGGGGAATTCAGCATGCAAAAGCACGCTTCCCCCTATGACAGCAATCAAGGGGCTGTATGTCCTACAGGACCAGCATGCTGGCATACTCTGTGCCACTTAACTCATCTTGGGACAGATGGGCAGACTGATTCCTAGGCAGATAAGAATGGACTGTAGGGCTCCTAAGTAGCCCGGAGATGCTTGTTTATTATCTGCACGCACAAATGGGCTGTGAAGTTAGAAGAGCACCAACTGGACATGTCCAATGTAGAAGATTAAAAACACACACACACGTGCATACACATACCATGGATGCTACAGTAGAATAATACTATTCATCAAGGACAGAAAATCTTCAGACATTTACTCTTCCCCCTTGATAACATACACTGAATACAGTGCATCTTTTTGTGTGCAATTTGATACAAAGACGGAACATATTCAATAGATATTCAACAGAAAGATGCCAATAGTGAAAGAGTTAAGATCTGTAAAACATTTAAAGACACTGAATTTAATCCAATTATTTAAGACTTATCAGGAGTGACTTTACAAAGGATTTTTAAAGCCTTCACTACTACACAGTGGGGCCAGTATGAACTTATGAAATATCAGCTTTAATATGCACAATAACAGCTTTACTTTTGTACGTGGAAACAGACTGCCTACAGAAGTCTGATTAACCATGTCCATGCCTAACTTTCAATAAACAAACAGGCTTAATACTTAAATCGTGACACTCAAGGTCTACACCTCTGCGAGCAGGGTACAACTCCTTGAAGTTTCATTCTAGGACCTACAGAATCTGCTAATCATAACTTACTTTATTTTATTCTAGATTCGGCTTTCCCTTTGCATGTGAAACTAGGAAGCAAATCTACAACAGATAGTTAGACAAAACTGTCTAGGTGTTATTCCCGAAATTTTAAGAACATGCCAATCTATGTTTTGGTTACAACCCTTCATATACATTCCCTGAAAATTTAAGTCCAGCATGCCAAGCCATGTTTGGGATACAACCCTTCATATGCAGGGATAAAAATAGCTAAAAAAATACTCAGTGGTTTTCAAACATGATCTTCTTGAAGACGGTCATCATTGACAGGATTAAAGATAGTCCTGGAATACAATGTACAACACATAGGTATTATCCACATGAACACGTAGACACCATCTTGCTACTCTGATGCAACAGCAACAGCTGTAGCATCGCAGTCAGTTATAATGCCCTGCACTCGGATGTCATGTGTTTCAAGGTAGTATGCGGACAACAGCAAAAAGATACACGCTTTAATAAAGCTTTTCTGTACAAACGTATTGAAACTACTACCAAATGCTATCAGCTATAGATTATAAATGCAAAACTTAAATAAATGCTTTTATAAGTGATCTGCTACAATTATAAAAAGTGTAAAGTTACACTTCACCTAAGTTTGCGGCACAGACTTCCTCTCCTTTGTGATAAAGTATAACCACAGCCATACTTTCCTCTGGGAGTGGCGTTTTTGTTCTCTGGGGATCAAGTCCTCAAACACCCATAATTTCTGAGCAAACATAATTGTACCCTTTGCTCCTGTGGCTTGTCAATCTACAACCTTCTCCAGGATCTTCACTTCCAACCATCCAAAGTTTAAGACTACAGATTTATTTAGAATTCTGTGTGGGAGTACAGATCTCTCTGGATTTTACATTCTTAGCATGCTGTTACTGTCTACATGGTGGAGTACAGGGCCCTTTCCATCAGTCTTTAATATATGTGGTTTTGTGCATGGTGTAAGGATATGCGGGCCCTATGCTCCCCTGCAACAGACACTTTTTGGGACATGGAGTGAAAATTTGCTTGCCTGTGAGAACTGCACTCCTCTCAAAAACTATGCAAAGACAAAGAAAAAAAAAGCACAGTGCTACACGGTCCTTTACAAGCAGAGACTGAAATCTGAGTAACTTACATGAGAAATCCATTTTTAAAGCCCAGAAGCTAATAAGACAGCAAACATACTCTTCACAATAAAATCCTTCCAGAAGATAAAATTATAATATCTTGAACACAATTGTCACAAACATCTTTGTACTACAATTCCAGGACACCTGTTTATGAAAACAAAAATGTATAAAATGTACAGATTATACTTTATAAACTTAAAAAGAATACCCTTTTACATTTTTTGTTTACAGTTTGTAGTGAGTAAATAAATTTTTCCTGTTTCTACATAAAAAGGGTGCTTTGATGAATTTGGTTTCCATGGCTTATGAAATGGGATTTCCTCCAGTTACAAAAGCACAGTCCTTTTCATCACCTTAACTGTTTCCACTGCTTAACCGAATAAACTACCGGGTTCATATTTATAGTACACATTCCAAGGCTAGGATTCATGAATGCATTACAAGTGGCAAAAGCCTCACAACTATACCTTTACAGTCTTGACTTACAACCTCCTATTTGTACAGCTTTGCCACTACTGCACTGAGATGTGCAAACAAGTCTCAAGTACATGTGGCTTTGGCAAAATATAGTTTAAGCGAACAGCTCACAAACATAAACTCCTTGTAAAAGCACTTGCCATGCTTAGTATCACTCAGAGCTCACCTGCCATAATCGGTGGCAATAGATGCTCATTTCAAAACCTTTGCCGTCTCTGCAAAGATCAATGCTTACCCTGCTCCCATAGCCGGCCTTAGGCATAGGCCAACTAGGCAACCGCCTAGGGCGCTACTCTAGCAGGGGTGCTTTTTCAATAATTGTTTGATGTAGGTAGACTAGGATGGGGTCACAAGGTGGTATGATGGGGGGCGCAGTGGAGCCCTTTTGCCTAGGGCACCAGTTGACCTAGGGCCGCTCCTGCCTGCCCCCGCTCACAATAGTGAATGGAAACCTCAGCCCCCTCCACTCAACCTAGCAGTGACTAATGCACTCATTAAACCACTGTGCTGCCTAGGAATGACTGAAGGCCTCCATTGTTATCTAAACAACCTAATGATTCACCTTGTCAATGAGTAAAATTCCATGTCTAACCCTTTCCAAAATGCCCAGATGGTTCTCCACTGACACTGCTCTAACACCCACCCCATGCATGGGCAAGCCAGCCTTGGACACGCATTCCCATCTCTTTTTAGCAACTCTCTCACTGCTCAGGATGTTAGATGAACTGGGGTTTTCTTGGTCTTAACGCAAAATCTCCACAGCAGAAAAGTGACAACTGCATTACCGACAGTCTGGCAATTCATTTTCTCCCTTTCCCTCAGTTTTTTAGTGACAATATCCACTAATTAATCAGTCCTCTTCCTCCTGATGGCATCATTTAAAGGTTTGCAGTTTTAGATCTGTAAATGTCCACACTCTGCAGGTACCATTTTTTTTAATCCAGTGCAGCTACTGGTTTTCTACACTACTATACAAAGGTAAACTACTTCCATCTTCAGGCTTCTTCACACTGTCCTTAACCTGGTCTCTTGCTTGCATCATTTCTATTACTCAAAGAACGCAACATATAACATTATTACTTCAGCATTCCCCATATTCACAGGATAAACTATACCTCTCAACCTCTAAGCACAAGAAATACGTACAATACCATAAAAAATCTGCGGTGGTACAGCGGTAGCGTTGTTACCTCACAGCAAGAGGTTCTCCTGTTAGATTCTCGGCTGGAGTGCCTTCTGTGTGGAGTTTGCATGTCCTCCCAGCGGTCGAATGGCCTCCAAAAGACATGCGTGAATGGGCGTGCCTTTGCTGAAGGTTGGGCGTCGGGCTAGCAACTCGGCACCATAAAAATCGGCTGCCAATCATTAGCGGACCGGAGTTCCGCTGTGGCGACCCCTAACAGAGAAACGCCGAAAAGACAAACAAACCATAAATAATGTGGGGACAATTTTTAAGTATTGCTCTTATAAACCTAGAAAATTGACAGAACAGGTTTTGCATCAGCAAGAATTTTCTGAAGGGTATAAGTGATTAAGCTCAAATGTCTGTCATTACTGTACAGCTTCAATCCTCAATAATTTGCCAGAAAACCAAAAATGTTATGAGGAACAGACCAAAAATCTGAACAGTTGAGAGGCATGAGCTCAACATATGCCGCTTAAGTCGTGGAGCAGTTGTATTTCTCTTCTGTGTTCAGCAATACACTTTCAGATAAGTTGTCACATCTCCTCAGTCATAGCTGTGCCTTTCTCATAACTCCCCCTTAGTTACATTTGGCAGTGGGCAGCCTTGTTCTCATTTAAACAAATTATTTTGTACTCAGTGCTTAATTACTTGCTTAAAAGATTAACACTCAAATTCAAACACTACTTCATGTAATTACAATGCAGACCACAGATTTTCTTCAGTTCAACACTGAGGCAATAGCATATCTTTATGTTTTGTTAGTAAAAAATAGGACCCAAAGGTGCTTTCAGGCCAGTATCCACAGGAAGGCAACATACTCAAACGATTTCCTACATTTTTTAGTAGCCATCCATTTTACCAGAAACGCTCAGTTGTTAAGGGTCAACTTGTTAGGGCAGCACGTATCAACACACAACTGAGTGATTTTAGTGCTGAATGTGAACTGCTCAAAACTATGTTTTGGGACGTGGTTACTCGGAAGATTTAATAGACACTTTGACAAATGAAGTTAGATCGAAGAGAATTAATTTGGTTTATTCTCCAATATTAAGTGTTAAAGTTCATAGTGAGAGTAATATTCCAATGTTGGATGTATTAGATCAAGAAGTTGAGCAAATTTATAATAATGATAGAAGGTCATCCTTTAAGGATAGTGACCCATGTTTGAAATTTATCACAACGTTCAGCTGTGATAGTTATTTGGTAATCAACATCTTAAAGAAAAATTGGGATTTACTTAGAATGTCACCAGTCATACTGGATAAATTGGGTAATACTCCGCATACGACTTTTAGGAAAGGTAAGAATTTAAAAAAATATACTGGAATCAGCTGTACATCCTGTCCCACGAGTGACCAGAATGTTTAAATGTGAGGCTTGCAGCTACTGTAAACACATGGTTACATCTAGTTCATTTTCAGTGAACAATTCACAATATAAGGTTAGATTCAAATTTAACTGCCAATCCAGGAATATAGTCATATATGGTCATGGGTTTTCATACATGGGAATAGATCAGGTGGTACCTTCTATAAGAGGTGGTCCAACTCCACTTCGTTTGGAAGAATTGGAACTGGCTTGGCAGATAAGACTAGATGCCTATAGGGTCCCTGGGTTAAACGACATGTGTTCTATCAGTTGTGTTTTGAAAAGTAAAAATTTGAGTCTATAAGTTACAGTATGTTTGCTAAAGTTCTTTATGTAAATCCCTTAATGTAGTAAGACCAGAGACCATTCTTGGTCTAGTTCACAAATGTTTATTAGTAAATGTTGGTGTTTGTACACCTGCTCCTTTAAAGTATTTACAATTTTAGTAATAATGTATTACACAACTGCTCCTTTAAAGTATTTACAATTTTAAAGTATTTACAATTTTAGTAATAATGTATTACACAACTTCTTATAGTGGTATGTTTAATTATTGTTTGTATATGATGAAATTTACAACATATATTTTTTTTTACATATTTTGTTGGACATTTGTAGTATATTGGGGTATAAATGCTTTATTGATGGCTACTTCAGTTTGTTTTAACTTTGTAGCATTTTTAAATTGCTTACAGCTTTAAGTTACATTGTTGCTGCATGGGTGGGGTATTAAATAAGTCACTGTATCTGTGTTTTAAATCGAGTCAGATTTAATTGTATTTACTTCTGAAGTTGTTTGCTTCAGTGCAAACGAAAAGTGCTTTAAGTAAAGTTTTGAATATCAGTAAATTTTATCGGAAAGACCTGCTCATGTGTTGTTTATATTTTACAATGTAGACTAAAGCAAACTGTCTGACGAGTAACACACCAAAGACGGTCTAAAATGCACTTATAATAAGCAGGATTAATTCCTCTCAACCGCTTGGCACAAAAAAATCTGGAGAAAGCCAAAAATAATGGAGATGTTTGCTCTTATAAACTTAAAGTTACTAGAATGCCAAGATTTCTGTTAGCAAGCATCTTTTGAAGGATATGACATCTGAAATTCAAATTTATGTCATTAGTGACTTAAATACTCAACGATTTGCTGGACAACCGAAAATTTTATGAGGAACAGACCACAAATCTTAATCATCATCATCTTCTTTCGGCTTTTCCCGGTTAGGGGTCGCCACAGCGGATCACTGTCCGCTCATGATTGGCAGTGGAGTTTTACGGTGTTGAGTTGCCAGCCCGGCGCCCAACCTCCCACAGAAGGCACACACACGCATGCACTCATGCCTAGGGCCAATTTAGTGTGCCCAATCCACCTACAGCACGTCTTTGGGATGTGGGAGGAAACTGGAGCACCCAGAGGAAACACACTCTACCACAGGGAGGACATGCAGACTCCGCACAGAAGGCACCCCAGCAGAGGATCGAACCGGAGAACCTCTTGCTGTGAGGCGGCAACGCTAACTGCTGCACCACCGTGGCCAGAGGAACAGATCAAAAATATATGAGGCAAAAACCTGGACATTCTCTGAAAATCTGGACAGTTGAGAGGTATGCTCAGGATATAAAAATAAAAACATACTTTAAACTTTTCTTAACATGTACATGCACCTTGAACTTCAGAAGGCTGTTCAAAAACCATAAAAAGTCTGCACATATCAAAGCAATAAACACAGCAGAGCAAATCGCACAGCTCCAAGGCACAGCAAGAAATGGAAAACACTGCTATGCCCAAGTGAGTTTGGCTATGCAGTACTAGTAAGCACCATTTGTAGACATGAGCAGACCTTACCTGCTGTAGACACCAAACTGTGTCAAATGCACAGCAAGGATTTAATATGCATACAAAATGCAACATAATTATATTCTTAAAAGGCATGGGAGGAGCCTTTATGCAGCAGAAAAAGCTACAATCCAGGTATGCTACCCTGAGTACGTCATAAAAATTGTTATGCAACTTTGATGCAGAAGTGAAGCAGCATAACGACATCTGAAGCACAGCATGTGCCAGCACAATACAAGCATCATACACCACAAAAATAAAAACAATATGAACATCATACACCATAAAAACAAAAACAATATGATCATACACCATAAAAACAAATACGATCATACACCATAAAAACAAAAACAATACGAACATCATACACCATAATAACAAAGTCAAAAACTGGCCAATTTCAGATTTAATGACCTCATGTCAAGGAACCTGATACAGTGCAGGTTCATTCCCTCTAACCTGGCAAAAAAAAAAAAAAAAAAAAAAAAAAAAACAGTCTTATCTCACACACTATCAGGGAAGTTTGTAATAACAGGGTGGGGGGATATATACAGATATTCAACCTGCCATGCACTGCCAATTATAAACTGTAATATTAACACTTTTTACTCAGGAATTGCTATTGTCTGGTAAAAAACTGTTAAACACGCAAATATCCTCAATATTATAACAGTAATTTACCAGTAATCGTGTCCGCTACTTTGCTTGGGTTGTATATGAAAATGAGAAACTCAACACAAAGTTATCAAAAAGGAAACCTTATTAAATTATTCTGACCATACACATATTTTTAAGTGGGTGAGGCATGACCACTTAAAATGTTCAGATTATACGAGTCTTCAATCTACAGCACTTTCTTTTAATTTGTTAAAACCAATGTGAAAGCAAAAAACAACGTTAAAGAGAAAATGCCTAAAGGACAAAGCACTCTTCCATGTAGTGCTATGGCTCTGCATGTACTAAAACATTAAAACACTTGCAAAACAACCATTTCTGAAAAGATCATGTTTCAGCTTCCAGCTGGTGAAATAGCAACAATTAATATTAGTTGAGTTTTGAAAGCATATGAAGAGAGAGAGTCATTGCAAATCACAGTGAAACAATGTTGTAACATTCTGAAGTTCCATATATCCTTGAAATGCAAAAAAGAAGCAAGCCATTACAAATTAGTGTTTTTTTTCCTTATAAAAAGCAGAGATTCTTAGGAATACAACTACCCACCTGCACAAACATCCAGGCCTCTTACTGTAGCCAAAGCTCTCTACCCACCCCACATTCTTTTGCTGAATGACAGAATCAACAGAAACAGAAAAATGTCATAAGCAATAAAATATCTTCAAAATTCTGAAAACAAAAATCATCTGGGATAAAAAAAAGCTCCTTGTGAAATAATCAGATTTCTGTTTTATGTGATCAGGCATATAAATGTTACTTTTTAAAAAGATCCTACAATAAAAGAAATAAATCGAAAAAAATTAAATTGCCCCATATATGACGGCACACAAGCATCCCCCTGCTGGGCTTGAGCTCACTCATGCTGTCACACTGGGGGAGCTACCCACCACAATGCATGATGCAAGAGCTATCCGATAGGTATGACCATTACCCAGGGCACCAAGAGGGTGTTGTGTCTCCTTGCCAGCTTCTCAACTAAGAGGACGTTTAAACGAATATTAACCTCAACACAAGCCAGGGGGATAAGTTACTCGCATCACTGTGAAAACTCACACTACCTTCCCCTTTCAACACTCCTGTAGGCTTGCTATGATGCCTACCAGCAAGTGGTGCCCAGACAGCTGAAAGCCCACCCCAGGACACAAACCTGTATTGCTGACCCTCCTTCAAGGCATTGTGGCAGTGCACTTCCTGTTCTGCTCTGCCAATCCTCTCCTGACAGCTCCATATCAAGCACTGGTTTCCTGGTTCACAGCCAGGGCTTTATCCTTCTATGCCACTGAAGTAGGCAATGTTTTTACTTCTTCTTTTCCTTGAATGCTACAATGATCCAAGACAAGACAACCTTAGTGTTCTTCTATGTCACCAGACTACCAGTACTCCTCACAGTGGCAACATCAAACTGGTGCTATTGATCCCACCCATCACAGGCTACGGTAAGGAGGGTAGGTATGATAAGTATGGTAACAAACACTGACCAACTCAGCCAGATCTACTGTTGTAGTAAGTTCAACATTTTTTCTAGGATGAGGAGGTCTACCTTCATGGAGTACAAGGACAAATTCCCCAGCTCATTCACTAGACTGACAATTGCAAAAATACCTTGGATAACCATACCACCAAAGAAAACACTAGGACTATGCACACAGTATGTTTGAAACAACTTTAATCACAGATGCTTCACTACAGTCACTTTTCCAGTAATAGCTTATGACTTCTGCAGCTGAAGACCTAATGGCTGGCCTAACAATCAGAGTTTAGCAGTATCCCCCTTCAGGATGGGTAGATACCCTTCCTACCTGGATGTTAGAATGTCAGTGGTATAAAAGAGGTACACCTGCAATCACCATCTTTGGCTCTTTCTTGCCAACTTCATTGATATAAATGGACAATGCCCGGAGTTCAACCATGTTTAATTAGTGGTTTAGGCACCTGTTGGAGCTGGTGGAGGAGGGGGGCGTGAAACAGGCTGGCTGGATCTCCTCTCCTCAAGAGAAGGGTGTGCATGCCTACAGCACTCAGTTTTGGAAAATAGTTCCAAGGGTCACAAGTGACCATGCAAAAGCATTGGCTTTGAGGGGGGGGGGGGGAGACAGTCATAAGGGATCACAGCACTTGCAAAAGCAGAAAGCACACTCTTATGGAAGTTCACTGTACACTGAGCCCTGAGGTTGGTACTGGTTGCATGTGCAGTGGGGTTAAGGATTTAAAAGAGAAAACCATACCCTCACTAAATGATGGCACTACTCTCTAGGGCTTGACTCTTGCCCCGAGACCAACAAATGGGCCATACAGCTTTCACATCTTGGGGAACGAATAAGCCTTCAGACTCAAGTGGAAAGAGAGAAAGAACTGATGACCTTGAATTTAGGAAGGACAAAAAAAAAAAATAAAACGCTTCAGTTCATTCCTGTCCTGGCAGTGCAGTTTAGTATAATCTGCAGCCAATCTCAGAAATAACTCCCAGGAAGACAGTTTAATCAGAACACCTTCAAGTTGCCTCTCCAGGTTTCTGGTCAAACTGAGGAATGAAGGCACCTTGTCAGGGTAACAGAGAGGAAAGGCAGGGGTAAGAGTGACTAGGGTAACCACTCCAATAATCCTTTCTGTGGGCATCCCTCTGAAGATGGGCAAAGGGAGGCGAGTTGTAGTGCAACAGCTGAACATATACGAACATCTACAATTACGTTAAATACAACTGTACAACACTCAAATGTATAGTTCAAGGTTGCAAAAACTCTAAGAAGATTTCCCCAAAATGTACAGCCAAGTGATGGCTTGCCCTTAGGAAAATTAGACTGCAGAAGCCTCAGCAGAATGGTCAAGGCAAAAAGTTTCCCTGTTTTTAGATGGACTTTCCAAAATACAGTGCTTGTAAAAGGTGTGGACTGATTACCAGCTTGCTGCTTCTGGAAAAGACTGGTTATGGACTCCTCCTTAAAAGTGAGGCTTTGATGGCTGCAGTGGCCCTAGTGCAATAGGCCCTAATGTGGTCCAGCAAAATCTGCCATGAAAGGCATAACAGAAGCAAATAAATAGTGTGCTAGCCATTTCTATATGATCCTTTTACCAACATGTTTCATTTCTTTGTTCTTTGCAAATGAAACAAACAGCTGTTCATGTTTTCTTATTTTTTTTTTTTGTCCTGTTCGTGTAACAGGGACCTCAAACTCATGGCTCTCAGGCCTCCAGCAACCTACAAAGTACAACTCTGCATGAGCAATGCTACTAAACTGCAACACTTACTGCACTAACTACCGTTCTTTTAATTCTGTAATTTGTGGCCCTCGGCTGAATGTAGTAGTCCTCTTGCAGCCTGCATGGTAACTTGAGATAGAGATCCTGAAAGTGAAAACTCAGTTGGTTTTGCACATCCAGGGAGTGTAAAATCCCATCCTTCATATTCCAGGGAGGTCAACAGTCTGATTTACAAACTGTCACTACCTTTAGTGTGAAGGTAGGGTAAGTACGTAGGGTGATCCTAGCCTCGTGAAAGATGATTGATAGTTCTTGGCACAGGAGAGACTGCAATTCTGAAACTCTTCTAGCAGAGGTAACTAGATACTGGAGGGGGGGCAGAGGCAGTTTGTGAAAAGGGTGTAAAAGGTAATTTTCTCTACAATGCAGCTAGAATATGTTCTTCTTTCTTAGGGTGCTCAAATCCAGAACACCCTTGAGAAACTTTTTACTGTTAACAAGGAAGATAGTCAGGGATCTGAAGGCAGACATCTGAACTGGGAAACATGTACCTTCACTGAATGTAAGTAAGGAGCAAGGGCAAAGAAGCTTTTGTTGGGTCCTGACCCCCCCTCTTCTGGCACCAAAGGGAGAATCCTTTCCATTTTACTAAGTTTATTTTTTTATTTGGTTTCCTAGCCTCCACTAAAAGGTACATCATGCCCACTGAAATACAAAACGGGTATCTTTTTGCTGAACTTGGTGTAAGCAAGTGAAATCACTTTTACAGACTGCACAGTCCTCAGCTTTTACCTTTCTCCAGGATTTCAAAAAAAAAAAAAACATTCCTTCTCCAGTGCGCTGTTGAGGAGGACCAGTTTCCTGAGTCAGGCATTCTTCCTCAAGGCTGACCCTGTAAACTGCTGCCCTACAAGATGCATCCACTGCATTACAGCCAAATTTCCGATGAGCATCTACATATCAAATCCAGCTTACACTATCGAGTAATCAGAGAAGCCAAAGTTGCAGTATGCATTGCTGAAAAGGGCTGGGAAAACTAGCCTGTACTCTGGATGGATCTGACTTGAGTAAAATTCTGTTAGTCTTCCATAATCCAATTTGATGCAGTCCAACAGTCCCCTGAACAAAGTGACCTTGGACACACTGCAGCCCAAATATTTTGGAAGAAAAGGAAAGCAACAGTTAACTTAAATTTTAAATTTCACAGACAAATGCAAACTAGGGGGGGGGGGGTTAAGTCACTAACACTTAAACCCTTCAGAGTGAACATGCCCTATTAAACTCTTCTACTAAAAAACAGCTCAAACTAAACTCTAAAAAGTGTAGTATCGCAGACAACCCCTCCTCTCATCATATTGTCAGACAAAGCACCACTACAAAACTAAACAAAAAAATAAGTTATGTACTTACCATAACGTTCCATGTGAGGTGTTCATCTTGCCTTCATTCTTTTCTAATGGGTTCGGAGCCAATCCCTCGGCTCTGATACGGCCAATTGCAAAGCTTGAGGTCTTCAAATAGCTCAAGGCCAAATCCATATCCCATGATGCACTTGGAATTGCCTCATATCTTGTTTGCTGCGTACAAATGTCATTCTTTCATTCCCAAGAGAAAGGAATAGAAGGATTGAGTAACCAGGATGGGTCCAGCATCTTGGTCATCTATCAGCCCAGGTGGAGGTAGGAGGGAGGGACGCAAGAATGAAGGCGAGATGAACAACTCACATGGAACTTTATGGTAAGTACATAACTTCTTTATGTGAAGTTGTTCAATCTCGCCATTCATTCTTTATTGATGGGTAGCGTCCCAAGTACCATAAATCTCGGGTGGCTCACAGGAGTATATTTCTCAGGACTGTGGATCCAAAGGAGGCCCTTTCCCTGGAGGACTTGTCAACTTGTAACGAGCGATAAAGATATGAGGTTTTGACCAAGTGGCTGCTGCACAAATGTTACCAATGGGAAGTCTGGCAGAAAAGGCAGATGATGTAGAAACTGCGCTGGTTGAGTGAGCTTTAATCTTATGCTGCAAAGGCAAATTGGCAGCTGAATAGGCAAAGGTGATACAATCAGATAACCATTTAGACAGAGTTGTTTTAGCCACTGGTCTCCCCTTGCTGGAGTCTGAAAATGAAACAAAAAGCTGGTCTGACTTCCTGAAATCTTTTGTTCTATCCAAATAAAATCTGAGCTATCTGTGAACATTAAGTTTGTGCAGCATATACTCTAAACTGTTAGAATGGTTGGGGAAGAAGACTGACAAATCAATAACTTGGTTGAGATTGGTTTCAGTGCAAACTTTGGGCAAGAATGAGGGATTTGTTCTAAGTAATACTCTGTCAGCATGGAAAATCAAATAGGGAGGCTTGATGGATAAAGCCTGAAGCTCTGACACTCTGCCGGCAGACATAATAGCTACCAGAAAAATTGTCTTCCAAGACAAAAAATTTGAGATCACAAGATGAAGCTGGTTCAGAAGGCGGAAGAATTATGTGGGAAAGCATAAAATTTAGATCTTATGGAGAATAGGGAGATTTCATAGGTGGTCTAATATGAAAAGTCCCTTTGAGAAAGGCTCTGGATAACTTGTGAGACATGATATTCAATCCTTCAAATCCAAGATGAAAATTAGAAATACCAGCCAAATGAATCCGAACTGCTGCTGCTGCTGCAGCTCCTTTGTTAAAAATCAGTCAAAAACTCTAAGATGGAGGCCATAGGGGCTTGGTAAGGAACATTATTATTTTTAGAGGCCCATATAGAAATTTTTTTCATTTTGCTAAGATATAGCTTCCTAGTAGATTTATGAGAAGACAAAATGATCTGTTTTGTCTCACTGGAAAGGTTATGGAACCTGGCTATGATGGGAACTGAAGCAGCCAAGCTGTCAACTTCAGGGACTGCAGAGAGGGATGAAGATCCCCCGACGGGTGAGTCAGAAGGTCTGAAACTGGGTCCAGAATCCAAGGATACTTCAAAAGATGAAGTCGAAGGAAGGGGAACCAAATCTGACGAGGCCAATAAGGGGCTATTAGAATGATGGTCTTTCCCAGGGTTTCTGCTTTCTGTTGAACCTTGAGTATCAATGGGATTAGTGAAAATGCATAGAGGAGACCCAAAGGCCAGTCGTGAACGAGTGCAACCCTTGGGGCTTCTCCCGGAGGGGGAATCAAGGCAAAGTAGCTTCTGCATTTCGTGTTCATGTGACTGGCAAAAAGGTTGCAGCAAGGCTGGCCCGATCGGCGGAATATCCTGTCCGGTATTTCTTTGAGGGACCACTCGTGGGCCAACAAGATTGCCCTGCTCAGTTTGTCTGCTATCACATTGGATCTCCCCAGGATGTGCATTATCAACAGAAAGTGCTGGGTTGAAACAGCCCACTGCTAAAATCTTGAGAGTCTCACGGCAAAGAGGGTAAGACCTGGTTCCTTCTTGTTTGTTCAAATACCAGACCACCAACATGATGTCTGTCTGAATCGCAATCGTACCCAGAGGAAGAGAGAGCCCTGAAAGTACTGCTCTTATCTCCAGGACATTGATATGCAGATGTGTCTCTTGATTGGTCCATGTGCCTTGGGCAGTCTTTCCCTGAAAACACCCCCCACCTTATCAGGGAAGCATCCGTGGTCATTGTGGCTGCTGGAGGTGATAGCACAAATGTGCATCCTATCGTGACACGAAGTGAGGTCAACCACCAGTGAAGGTCTTTTTTGCAAGAATTTGTGATCATTACAGTGTGAGTCATGGGGAGCTCTTGGTAATACCACTAAGTGAACAACAGCCATTGTAGTATCCGCATGTGCATATGAGCTAGTGGTATGGCTAGAATTGCTGCTGCCATCATGCCTAATAATTTCAGAACTTTCGATGCTGGTGCTGTCTTTTGGTATCAGGATGCTGACGTGTTGATGAAGAAGAGAGATTCTTTCTATTGGAAGCCTTAGTGTGGTGGTGGTGTCCAACTCTGCCCCAATAAAAATTATATGATGCAATGGTGACAAGACAGATTTTTGAGTCGACTGTAATGCCCAGATAATTGCAGAGTGAACGAGTTGACTCCATGGCCTGAATGAGTTGATGCCTGGTGGTGGCAGTAAGAAGCCAAACGTCTAGGTATGGAAACACCTGGAATCCTACACGCTTTAGGCGAGCTATGAACACTCTGGGGACTGTAGTGAGAAAAGAAGGGCAGGGCTCGAAACTGGTAATGATTGGCTCCCATCCGGAAGCGCAGGTGATCCCTGGATGGTCTGGCCATTTTTATGTGGTAGTATGCATCCTTGAGATCTATCAAGCACATCCAATTGTCTTGCCCTAAGAAAGAAGTATAGACTGAAGCAGGACCATCTGAAACTTCTCTTTCTTTATGTATTGGTTCAGTCTGCTGAGGTCCAATATGGGTCTCCAGTCCCACATCTTCTTTGGAACCAAAAAGAATCTTGAGTAAGTTCCAGATCCTGGCTGGTCTGCTGGGACTGGTTGGATGACTTTTTTCCTTAGCAACATTTGGACCTCTATTGTTTCCTGATCCCTGTAACTGGGTGGGACTTCTGGGATTTTTCTTACGATTGGAGGGTTGTGGCAAATGGAATGAAGTACTCTCTAGAAATGATACTTTGTACCCAGCTGTCTTATTTTGAGCCAGGTGTCTGGGTATAAAGATAAACGACCCCCGACTGCCTCCATAGCAGGACAGTCAGGCATCCTTTCGGGAGCGCTGGTACGGCTTCCCAGAGAAGTGATCTGTCGCCCTGGTGCTGTGGACGCCCTCTGCCACGAGAGCAGCATCTTCTATTACTGCCCACTCCTGTGCCCCTGGTGGGGGGTTCACCACGTGTGTCCTGAAAGGCTCCTTGGGCTTTTCGGAACCACATTTTTCCTCCCCTTTGACCTTTAGGGTAAGGTCAGGTAGGGGTGGAAAAATGGACCCCCAACGGCAGACAGAGTCTTTCCATCCTGTTCACACCTGGTTAAGGTTTCCTTCACTTAAGCCTGAAAAGGGACGAGCCATCAAAGGTAGTGTTCACAAAGGATGACTTGAAGGGCTCTGCGAAGGAACACAAGTGCATCCAGGAACGTCTCCTAAAAGCAACTCCTGTACCCGCTGCCCTACTCATTCCATCAGCTGCATAAGAGATGGGACACATGGATGAGTCGACAATAGAATTTAGGGTAGCAGGCTGGGCAGCAACTTTGTCCAAAACTCCTTCAGCTACTGTACCCCAAGGAGTATCTCCAACTCTTTAAGGAGATCTCTTTGTAACCTAGTAAAATGGGTTAAATAGTTCAACAAACGGACAGCAAAGGTCGCTGAACTAAACATGTGCTTCCCATATCTATCCATAATCCTGGAGTCTCTGTTAGGAGGATGGATAGACGAGGAAGTCTCAGACTTTTCCTTTTTGGTGGCTGCCACCACCACCATGGCATCAACCGGAACACCTTTAGTTAAAAATGTTTTGTCAAGGGGTGCAGAAATTAATTAGGCCTCCTACGGACAGGCTCCATAGAGTCCGGAGACTCCCACGCCCTTTGTGAGACCAGCTGCATCAACTCATCGAAGGGCGGATACCCCCAAGAGGTGGGACACTCCTCTGCCGAAGGATCTAAAGTATCTCAGCGAAGGAGATATCCTCAGAGGGGGACCGTGGGGACACGTCTGACTCGTCTAAGTCAGTATCCGATGTACGAGACTCCTGTGGGGAATCTAGGTGTTTTTTCTTACATAATCTCTTCCTGGAAACCTCATCAGTGGGAGCTTCTGGTGAGGTCTCGGAAGAGCAGGGGCCACGCAATGGGGCTTCCTGAAGCTCTGGGTCTCTACACTTGGTCAGGACGTGCGAGGCAGAAGCAGACACAGGCATTTTGGGGAAGGAGGAAGGCAGACCAGAGGTCGAGGATGTCCTAGGAGACACTACTCTCCTCATGCATCGAGGGCACCTCTGCTCAGATGCAAGGGAGCCGACGGATCCAAAGAAACCGCCAAAACCCCTGGCACCAGGACAGTGGGCTCCAAGCCCAAGGTAGGAGTCTAGGCCCCGAGAGGCAAAGTCAGAACAGACAAGCGAGTCCGACTGTCCTCACCAGACCTGACCAGAAAGTGTGTCAGCTCCTACAGTCCTCAATCGGCACAGAGGACGTCAGAGTACACTGAGCCGAAGACACTGGAGCACGTGTCAGCTCTGAGGGTTCCACTAACATCAGGTCTGCCTCCTCCGGCTCCGAAGGACCAGCATGGCTCGGAGGAGGAAGTTAGAGTCAGTGCAAGGGTCTGGCATGTGGATGGCAATTGTGGCATATAGAAGGCAGTTCTAAAAAGGCCTGTGGAGTGAGGGAGACCCCCCCCTCATCTGCAGAAGTGAAACGCAGACTGTGGTTGTGCAAAGTGGATGGGCTGCCTTAATAATTCTTCCCTCTCTAGAGCTGGAATATCAGTGGTGAATGCCACTGTTGGAGGGGAGAGGTGAAATGAGCCACTTATAGTACAAGTCAGAGTATGGCGCCTCCATTACAAGTGTGATTGGATTACAATAGATATTCTGACTTGGGATCACTGCACCTTTAAAGTCTACTGCAGTAGCTCACTTCATCTGAACCCAGACATGTGAACTACATACATCTTCACTGCTCTGAAACCTAGCGTCTTGAATCCAAATAGTGCTGTGACTATCTGAACTTGGAGTAACTACAAACACTGCAGAGTACAAAGGCCTTGTACTTGTCCACAAACCTAAGAGAAATCCTGCTTGAGGGTCAGTGTTGAGGGATAAATTCAATGGATTTGAGAAGCTGTGAAGGATCTGTCTGAGACAGTGCAGCGCTCAGTGTACTTCAAGGACTGAAATGACCGAAGAGCCACTCATGCTGCCACTAGTTTGTCAGGATTAAGTCAATCATCCAGGTAAGTAAACATCTTAATGACTTGCAGCTGCTCGTTCACTGCAACTACAGACAGGTATTTGGTTAACTCCTTGGGACTGGAGGAAGATTCATTGGATGAACCCAATAGTAATAATGGCTGGCACCACCACCCTGAAACTCAACAGCCACTGCAAGTCCAAACGAAATGTGAGTACATATGGGGTGAGGGAAGTTGCATTGTATTTGTACTCTTTGAAGGCTTAACAGCTGAGGCGCTAGAGTGTGTGAAAAGAGAATAAAACTTTTTGGCTTGAAGACAGTGGCTTCCTTTCGTGGTCCCACCACCCTGAAACTCCCTGGACTTTTCAGCTATCTTTTATGTGCAGACTTAAGTCTTGACGGTTCTAAGAGCACGTCAAGTCTACTTCACAGCAATTTGGACTTCAAGGAGATGCGAGGGGCATTTAGAGAGGTGCAGAAGATGTCTCATTCCTTCAAACTTGGACACTAGTTTGGGTAGAATTACTGGTCCCTGCTCCAATTTGAAGTTATTTTTTTCCTGGTTCACCTCATGGATTACTGTTAGCATGCTACCCCTACTTAGTAGATCAATTCTGAACACCAAGATCAAACAGCATCTAAAACTGAAACTTGTCCACTGTTCCCCAGATTACTGTTACCATGCCAGTACCAATGAGCTCGTTCAAAATGCGGCAGTTGATGGTACTGACATTTACAGACATTTCAGCTGTGTGACCAGGACCATTTTGATTGGTGCCAACATTAGTTTCGTTGCCATAGAATCAGGCAATTTTTTTTTAACTGTGGATGTTGGAGTCAAGCCTTCAAGATGGATGTCATTCTTAATCTTTTTAGTGTAATTGATTATCTATGAAAATTAAGCCTTCTATCCTAAAGACTCGAAGTGCTTGGTACAGACACATTTAGACAAGGCACTGAACAACAGTCAACTACTGAGTGGAAGCACAATTCATTTTATAAAAACAAATATTAATTTATTTTACATATGAGCATATGCACAAATGCAAAAATAATCGACTGCTAAGGCACAACAAAACACTAAGGCATAGAAAAAGAACTAGAACTGCAAAGAAAGTAAAGAAAATGGTGGACCTCACCTGAATTTTGAGAGGCTGACAGACAAATATAATAAAACACATGGGAACAATTGCCAAAGTAAAGTTGAACTTTTGATTAAAAAAAAATAACAATAATGTAGCATAGGGTCATTTCTCTCTAACATAAGCATGTCAAGTGGAAAAGAGACTGAATGGAAGCCAGAGTGCACAGCAGTATGGATAAGGTGAAGGAGCTGCAGCTCGGCAACTATTCAGATATGGAACTGAATGGAAAACCTGTGGTCAGTCCCTCTAGCTACTGGAGATTTACATATCTATGATAAGGAGGATTCATTAGCTCAAAGATTTGAAATAATCTTTTGGGGTTCTTGGCCCCTGTCACTTCTAAACCCCAAAACTTAGAAGTACCAATTAAGGTTGCACAAAAGTTGGTCAAAATTAAGTCAACCCTCTGTACAGTTTCCACTGTAGATAATCATGAGAAAAAGGTCTCTCTATTAGAAATGCAAGGCCTAGAAACATCAGTTCCACAATCAAGGAAAATAAACTGAAGCTACCCAAAGATATACAGTTATGCTCAAATGCACTGTGAACTAACAAGAACGGTACAAGAATCACACTCCACAGCCAATGAAGGTATCCAGACACTTTATTATGGGAAGAAAGTGCTCAACTTGTAATTTGTGACGAGAATAGAGTCTTCCTCAGAACATTTAAATAACCAACGGCATGCTCTTAAATACCCATGAACAACCACCCCACCCATTTCAATTAAACAATAAACATAATAAACATAATACTTAAAGCTATCCACTCAAAGCACATTCAACAACCCTCAAATTCAAATAAAAATAAAATTAGATGAAATTAAGTAACGATGAATGAAATGAGATTTATTTTTCATTCCAGGGGACTGAAAACCAGCATAAATGGCTCACTTAAATACTAAATTGCAAAAATGTATATCCTTACACTTAATAGAAAAAATGTGTGTATAATAATAATTACATAAAATTGCTTATATAAATATTTATATACGTATTAATTTGTAATGTTAAGTCTAGGAAGTTATAAAACAGCATTTTCATAAAAAAACATTCCTAAACCAGGATTCAAAAAACCAAAACAAAATACTGAAACACTACATTCTACCAAGCCTTTGAATATCAATGAACAAAAAAAAAAATGTGTACATAATTTAACCTAAAATATTTTTTTAAATTTAATATCATCATCTTCTTCTTTCGGCTGTTCCAGTTAGAGGACACCCACAGTGGATCATCTGTTTCCATTTCTTCCTGTATACACATTATATTAATAGTTTCATTAATACCTGATAAGTGCAATGGTTTGGCTATAATGGATGCGACTGATTATTCTAACGCTATGAACATGATTTTAATGGATGGTACATATGAGGAAAGCTCATTAAATGAAGTAAATATTATGAACAGGAATACTGATTTGGCTTTGGAGAATATGGTGCTTGAAGGGCAAATCAATGAAAATGAATAGAAGTACTTAAAAAGGAGTATCCCATAGTCCCAAAAATATTTGGTATACGAAAACTGCATAAAGGCATAAATAATCCAGCATTTAGGCCTATAGTTGATGGAAAAGGGGCAAAAACTTGTTTTGTGAGCAAGTTTTTGGACAAAAGACTGAGAAAAGGTTTGGGTATATCTGAATATATCTGTAGGGATTCTTGGCATTTTTTGGAGAAAATGAATGAAGTAAGGGTCGGTAATGACATGATATTGGTGACCACTGATGTCTGCAATTTATTTTCCATAATCCCACAAAGAATATGGCTCAGCTGGTTGGAAAAGCAACTATTAAAGACAGGTTTGTATGAGCAGGATGAGATTAACAAACTATCATCACTTATGGAGATGGTGTTGTGTAACAACTACATTTTCTTTGAGGGCCAGTACTATAAGCAGGCAACCGGGGTAGCCATGGGGGCTGCCTGCGCCCCAAGTTTCGCTATGTGATGGCGTATTGGGAGCAGGAATACATATTTAAGAGTCCTTTTGCTGAGTTTATCAAGGTTTTTACCCGTTTTTTGGATGATCTATTTTTAATTTGGGTTGGTCCCTTGGAGGGTTTAATTGAGTTTGAGTATATTAATGCAGCAACCCATTTTTTGAGATTTACTTACACATATAGTAGAGAGAGTATCATATACCTGGATGTGAATTTGAAGGTGGATTGTGTGGGCAAAAAGCTTAGTTTGGAAATTTTCTATTGCTTATTTAGATTTTTCAAGCTGGCAACCCTTATCTCAAAAAAAGCCAATTGTTAAGGGACAAATGGTGAGGGACGCACACATGGTAAGTGAAGATCTAACATTTGAAGGTGAAGTGGAGTTTGTTGCCCAATTATTTGAGAAGACAGGGTACCCCACTAACATGGTACAAAAGACTGCCAAGGAAGTGAAGACTAAAATGTTTTGTGGGGTATATAAGCCTATTTTAAGACGAGGTAGAATTTGTGTAGTTTTTGGCTCAGGTGAACCCATATCAGATGGGAGTATAAAGGTTAATGGACCACTTAGTTTTATCACAACATTTAACCTGGATGGGGAGGAAATAGTGGAAATTATTAAACAAAATTGGGGAATTTTGGCTTGTGATGACCGTCTTACTGGAAAAATTGGGATGAAACCTGGAATGGTCTTTAGGAAAGACAGATCATTCAAGAATATGTTGGAATCAAACAGTAATAACAAAAAGAAGAAACAAGTTGGTCTGGTCCCCTTTAGGACTAATGGAAATTACAAATGTGGTATGGGTACCTGTTGTAAAAACTATTGGAAACCAAAGATACCTTTGAGTTGAATAATAGGGCATTACATATTACTGTCCGTTTCAATTGCAATAGCATGAATGTGGTCTATTTGGCCAAGTGCCAAATGTGTTCCGCATTCTATGTTGGCAAGACCTACAGGAAATTTAAGGATAGGATGAGGGAACATCTTTTTGATATAAGAAATCGGAAAACTACAAATGCTTTAAGGAGACATGTACAAGAATTTAATGGGCATACATTTAAATTTGTAGTGCTCCAGTAAATTGTCAAGGATAGTAAAGGGGCAATTTTGGATGTGCTTTTGGATTTATGTGAACTGAGGTGGCAATTGAGACTCAATGCCATCCAGTTCCCAGGTATTGATGAAACTATTAATATAAATGTGTATACTAAAGTTAAAAAATATTTTAGGTTAAATTATGTACACTTTTTTTTTTGTACATTTTGACATCCAAAGCCATGGTAGAATATAGTGTTTCAATATTTTGTTTTAGTTTTTAGAATCATGGTTTGGGAATGTTTTTTATGAAAATGCTGTTTTATAACTTCCTAGACTTAACATTACAAATCAATATGTATATAAATATTTATATAAGCAATTTTATATAATTATTATTATACAAACATTTTTTTTCTATTAAGTGTAAGGATATATATTTTTACAATTTAGTATTTAAGTGAGCCATTTATGCTGGTTTTCAATCCCCTGGAATGAAAAAATGTTATCTTCACTCATTACTTTATTTCATTTCATTTTATTTTTATTTGAATTTGAGAGTTGTTGAATGTGCTTTATGAGTGGATAGCTTTAAGTATTATGTTTATTATGTTTATTGTTTAATCGAAATGGGTGGGGTGGTTGTTCATGGGTATTTAAAAGCATGCTGTTGGTTATTTAAATGCTCTGAGGAAGACTCGATTGTGGGAAGAAAGCGCTTAACTTGTAATTTGTGACTAGAATAAAGTGCCTGGATACCTTCCAGTGGCTGTGGAGTAGGATTCTTGTACCATTCTTGTTAGTTCACTGTGTTTGGTTACTCAAATACACTGTACCACAACATTTTTTTTTTTGTAGTGGGCACCCCCATCATCAAGCATAGGAGTCTGTGCCCCACACCCCTACTACTTGCAAATACTACCACAAATGACTATACTTCAGTGCACAGAGGATAACCTCAAACTTGACATATACTTACCCATGTTCTCTCAAATGTGCACACAATCATTTTTCACATAGCTGACATATGTGATCCACAGACAGGAAGTAAAAACATGGCGGGTGGCAAGTGGCAGAACAACACTTATAAAAACAGACAGATGAAGGAAGGGAAACATTACTACATATTCAATAGGAAAATGGAACACTGACAGCATATAATCAGATCAGGGATTAACAGAACGTGCTAGAATACACCTGTGAGATGCAGAGTAGATATCAGAATCTCCCTACAGTGGTGGTTCACAGTGTTATCTGTAAAAAACAGAAGAGGAGGGGCTCTATAACAGAACTCCCACATGGAGATGCTATGTGAAGGGACAGACTGCATTCTGACTACCAGTTCATAGTGCCATTAGGTGACTGGCCAAATGCATTCAGACAAAAAGTGCAACTGGCTGACAAGGAAAGAACACCCTCCCAAAGAAACGTCATTCATTAAATGCAGAAATGAAAAGCTTAACAGTTGCTACAGGTCCTTGACATTACCAGGTCTGGGCCAACACTGCCCTTAACTGCTTAATATCTCACTCACACTGCAATGTTCATTAAGCAGATCAATACTGAATGTTAGGATCAAACTGCATTTAAAACTGAAACCTGTCCGCCATTTCCCCAGTTTACTGTTCCAGGGAAATATACCTTTGAAACAAACTGCCTTTGAAAAAAAAAAAAAAAGTCTGTTATAGGTATTTCCTTTGGAAAATTACTTCTAGCCAAATTCAGGAAGTCACAATGCTCAGCTGGAGACTTGGTTTTCAGTTCTGCAGAGTCTTGTCAATATTTCCTTAAGCAAAGCCAGCCAGGAATAACAATGCAAGAAATATTCAACAAGTCAGCTCTGTTTCTAGTGACAAGTTAAACACGGAGCATCTTCAGCAAGTTGGTTCTACAGAAAGCTTCAGGCTGGGTAACAAACTAGCTTTTGGCCATTCCTTTTAAAAGAAAACACTGAGCCAAATTCCTCTAGTTCACTATTCAATGACAGCAAAACACCATCCTCTGAGTCATTCACCTATAACAAACAATGCTTTATCAATACTGCCACAGTTCACTTTGTGTGCCACAATTAAACTTTAAATAAGAAGGTCCACAGCATGTGAAACCAGTTGGGGGTGGGGGGAGTGAATAACTTATGCATGCAACACATCCAGGTCTCAACACAGCTTAGAGAAGCATGCTTACATCCGTTAATGTGGATAAAGTGGTAAAGATGGCCCTTTTCTGCCAGGACTCAAAAATATGCTTTCCCTGAGCCAACGACACTATTTGTTTTACTTTTACACTTGTTAACCAGGTTAATCTGACTGGGCCCAGAGAGCCCTTTTTCAGAAGTGATCCAAGGAGAAAAGCTCCAGGAAAGAAACAAACACAAGAAAAACCTAACAATTCAAGTTGTAAAATACTTAACAGTACAAAACAGAGAGATATACAATGTGAATATATACAAGGCAAAAGTACAGTATTTTGAGAATGCAGTAACAATATGTTTGAGAAATTTGGTTAGCATTAAGCTATTTACAAGGAATGTAGCAATGTGTAAAATAAAAAAAAAAATTCAGAGTAACATCATGGCATAGTACAACAAAGATGCATTTACTAGCACAGGTACTAACTGCAGAGAATAATATGTCGACAGTTTAGGTAGACACTAGGCAGATATGTTAACTGAAAGAAGAAAATTTAATTAGGTAATTTTCTGACAAGTACACATCCATGCATATTGGAAATGAATAAGGTTTAAGGATGATCTTTAACCTCACTGACATCAGCTGAGGGGCAAAGGTGTCGGGTGTCTATAGACTTTAATGGACGCAGGTTGCACATGCACAGAGAGGCTTCCATTAAGGTCTATGGACTGCCACCTCACATGACATAAAGCAGGGAAACTTGAAAATTTATATGGGGTATGGTTTTAACAAAAATGTTATTAAAAATAGCCCAAATAAAAGAGATACACGTTTGTAAAATGCATTGCAGCACTTAACTCATCAGATGCCACAATGCAGTACTAAACAGTAACAAAGCACTTTAATTTAGGTACAGCACTGCTCCCCCACAGACCATTTTTAGAGTCTGTCCAGAAACAAATTTTGCAAAAATAGATTAAGCAAACTATAACAACCATATAAAAATGTACTGTATAATTTTACACACACACAGAGACACACAAAATAAGATGCTGGTAATTATATCTGAAGTGGTTTGCATTATGCATACTTAATGCAATTTGACATGTGCAACAGATGCATCAAAAAGCTTGTTCAAAGAGGGGTCTAAAAAATGCCAAAATTAATATATCTTTTATTACTGGAGATTTAAAAAGTGGCATCAGTAATTGGCAGGCCAATAACGGTTAATAACTAATTAAGAATGAAAAAGTAGCTATAGCAAGGAGAGCGCAACAATCAATTCATCCTTACAAGTAATTTCTGAATTTATTGCTATCTTAATTCGAAGCGTCTTTTCCTTTGTTACAAGGGTTTCAAAGAGAAACTGTCATTTTATACCAGGCAAAACATATGCTACAAAGTTTTCAGCCACTACTGTTCATTTTCAGTATTACCATACCTCATATTTGTACACTTCTTTAGCACCTGAAATAAAATGTTTACTACAAGATTACCTCTCTCAGAATGTGCAGCTGAGATATTGTTACAACTTTTATTGTCTAATGTGACAACGTTCCACAACATGCACATAATAAAAACTATGCTTTTGCCTACATAACATTTATCATACAAACAACTAAAACAATTCCCATGGGTTTAGAATCGGCTATATACCATTTAAGTTAAACTTCACAGAAGATTTAAACATATGCATCCTTTAAACAATGCAGAAACAATTACATACTTTTTGAACTTTTTACATTTGTAAAATAACCAATAAACCAAATGGTAAAACAGACATCCCACTTAGTAAAAACTCTGAAAGACACAGCAACGCAGTTTTCACTGTGTGATACCGTAAAGGACCACTATGGGCAAATAATGAAAAAACAATTTTTTTTTTTTTTTATCTTGCCATGAATTACTGCACACTCCAAAGCTTGTTTTGTAGTTCAATAAATACTCATTCCAAATTTTATTTTGTTTTTATCCTTGTCTGCTCCCAATTCCTTTGGAAAGCTAAATCTGTCCCATAATGCACAGATTCTGAGAACAAGTAGCCCTAGCATTTGTTGTCAGACTAGACTGCCATTCACTTAGAACACCTGAAAAAGCTGCCAAATTTGAGAGTCTGCAGATCATGTCTCTGATGTTTTATAAATGTTGTACCTACTGATGTACTACACATTCTCTGAAAGAAGCTTGCAAAAGTGACAACAAATTGCTGAGATACAAACAACAGTTCTGCCAGTTCCAGTTCCTGGCCAAATTACTCCTCCCATTTCCCCTCCTAGAGTCTCATATTTCTAGCTTGGCTAGATTCAGCTAATTAGTCAACTTTGCATGACAATAGACATACAAATCACAACCTGGTGTGCCACTCAGACTGTTCTCTCAAATGTCACTTCACTTCTGAATAGCACTTCCAAGGAATTATTTCTAAAAAAAGCACATACATCAAGCCAGTGCTTAGGTCAATCTATCCACTCCTTAAAATGTGCACAGTAAAATTTCAAATTGAATTGCTTTCTGGCTGCTCATGTGGTTATCTTTGCATAGTTATTTTGTTATAACAAACTGAACTATGGTATTTAATGCCAAGCTTTACATAAGAAGCACTTAACTACATCACTGTTAACAATGACCACCCAAGCCTCTGAAAACACCAATACTACTGATTTAGTAAACTCACAAAATAAGACAAGAATTAACATTTTCTTTCCAGAAAATGAAAGTCTTTAATTGCAATGAATGCTATTTGTTCAGGAGAATCCAACACCTTTTTCAAAAGGTATTATGGATTGTAGTATGTCAGAGCAAAAGTATAAGCCAAAATTAGGGACACTTGTGGGGTTCACCGATAAGCATTCCGACACTCCTACTCATCTGTTTCTCCACTGCAACTACCCCAAATCCCACAGACATGTACATACTTCATGACATGCTTGTAATGAAACAGTACCAGCAGCTGTAGCAGTGACATCATACTCAAAACAGGGCGTTCAAGTTTACTGTACTCTAATATCATCCACCCCATCCAACTACTACCTTTCTTTCACCTCCACTAACTACCTTGATGATAGCAAGCTCAGATGCTCATAAGCCTAGTACTTATTATACAGCAGGAACTTCTCATTGTTACATTTGTTAATGCCTGTTATGTACTTCACAGATAAAGATTCTAGTTGTCTACTGATGTACTATGTTCTTCATCTGTAAATATGTTGCAAGTAATTTCTATGTTAAATTGTTAATCACTATGTAATCCAATGTAACTACTGTCTGTTTATTTTACTGTGGAGCTTTTCTCCCCTGGCCTCCGCTGAAAATGGACACACGTCCAGTCGGACACTCCCGGTCAACAAATTTAAATAAATAAATAAATACTGACAAACACAGAGCAATGCATATGTCTTAATCAGGCAATGATGACATCGCTAGGGACCACACTGAGCACAGTTTTACTTTTAATCCCTCCATTTCACAATATATAACATTCACACCCACTTAAAAAGGCAAATCTCCTCTCCCCACTAACACACATCCACCCACACAACATAACGTTCAACTGAGGCTTTTCATACCTCTCTGCAAAACAATGCTGCAATGGCTTTGGCAAATTAAACAATTGATGGATGCCAGCTCAGGACTCCCTTCCCTACATACTGGAGCCAGTCCACTGCACTTACACAAAAAGTATCTCGCTCAGCAAGCAAGTGTCAGTACAAATTTGCCCCACAGTTATTTTACACCACCCACACAAAAAAACAATACATGGTTAATATGGGGAAATCTGTTTGTTCAATGTCACTACACTTGTCTCCAAACCTACTTGTCTCCAAACCAAGTCTTATGACACCTGCTACCCATCACCTTATTAGCACTTGTCAGTCCACATCTGCAAATCTTGCTGGCCATTACAGTTTGACAAGCAGACAGACACATTACACATGTTGAACACTGGGACTTTGATGTCCTCTCCCCAAAACAGTGCTGTAATGGATAAGAGGTGCAAAAGCTATTGGCACATGTCAACTCAGGACACCCCACAGATGCTGCAGCAAGCCCACTGCACTGACACCACTATCCCCCAAATAAAGTTTCAAACCAGTGAAAGTCTAGCTTTGTTCCACAGTTCTGTTACTCCATATATGCAATAACTACACATGGGCACACACATTGATCCGGAGTGTCACATGACAGTGATCCAGTGGCCAGCTCTCTACAAAACAATGTTAGATGGCTAATGTACCTAAATCAACTACTGTGTTCCTGTTTTCACACGCATACACACTCCTGCCTCCAGACAAAGACACCACACACACACACACACACACACACACTTGCCCACCCTACATATTAAAAGGGAACACTCCACCACTTACTCTAAGGTGAAGGAATGAACCCTCATTAATTCATAAAGTAAAACAGTGCACATAATGTCTGAATGCAGTTGAATAATGAATTGGACTGATTCAGATAGAAACGGAGTGGCACTTTGAGAAATATCAGTCATAACATCTGAAAGGGACTGCAGACATCAAGACTCCTAAGTGTGCTTAGGTTTTGAACAAAAGACAATGGAAGAGGAAGTTTGACAAAAGTAATGTGCTGACAGTTATGCCACAGATAGTCATTACCCCTACAGGTGTCTTAATTTTGCTATCTGATGGCTAGACATCCACCTTACTTCAAAAGAAAGAAAAAGTATAATCACAGTGAGCCATGTAAGATGGACAAACTCTAAATGTCATCAACTTCTGGCATTCCAGAAGCATCCAAACACATTATCCACAAAAGCACTGTATCTCTTTCCTTGGAAATGTGTAGAGGTTTCTCAGGATATCATTCATCATTTCAATATATATATATATATATATATATATATATATATATAGATATAGATAGATATATAAGCGTCTTGTGTTTTACGTTTAAATGGAAGAACTGTCTGACTTTTTGTGTGACTGTACAATTAGTATATTTAAGTAAGGGAGCCTGTGGGGCAAATACCTCCCAAGTTGTCACCTTCAATTTTCTGACAAAAATCTACTTGACATCTATAAGCCTAACAAAAACTGTGTTCAAACTCTATATTCGCACTGCGTAGCAAATGTCTGGAATGTGATCCCTGCACCAATGAGGGCAATACATAACATTCATTTATTTAAGTTGAAACTAAAAAAATGCCCCATTTGACTCTGCTTTGCATTGCTGCTCTCCTGCTTAAAGTTTTAGCTCCTTCTCCTCTAATACCTATACACATACTATCTCCTTTTCCTTAGTTTCATTTCTCTTACTTGTAATGTTGCTTTTACTCATTATTTCTCCTGCCTCTCATATCTATCCCAATTATTACTTCTAAAAAAATATTTTTTTCTCACTCTTCCCTCTCCTCCTCATCCGCCATTTGAATTTTTCTAGTTCGACATTTGCTTTATGAGAGCGTAATGAACTGCCACACTTATGTCAGCACATTTCAATGCTACATGATACTGTATTTATCTTTTTTAATTATATATGTATTACTATACATGTCATATGTGCATTAATATTTGCATTTATTTATAGCATATTGGAATAGGATGTCAACTTTTACCTGTGTATATAATTTTCTGTTTTATTTGTGGAGCTTTTCTACCTGGGCATAGGCAGAAAACAGATAAAATTGCAGAGGGTTTTAAAAGTTCACTACCTACATCTCAAAGGCCTGTGAGACGCAAATGACAGTATCTTCAGCAAACTGCAAAACACATTACCAATGCAACACCCACTATGACACATTCAGCCACATCTCACAATGGCTCAATGTTTAAGCCAGTAAGGTAGACAACCTCACAATCCAGTATTTTGGTCATTGGAGACAATGATGTCCCACTCACCATGCTGTACAAGAAGAGGGTTATGGTAAGCTGCCTATCAGGGGCATTCAAGTGACCAAACCATAAGCACCACTAGGATTTAGTTATAGTCCATGTGGGCAAAAAATGACCTGAGAAATACCTCCCTGAACTATATGAAGAGACATGATGGAGCTCTCCAACTATTTGTCTCAGGCAGGTCTGAGCCTAGCAGTGAGCAGCATTCTACCTTCTCCAAGGCTGATGCCATAAAACATGCAGAAGATACTGGTCTTTCCACTCCCTGGAAGCTCTCCTCACTCTGGATGAATATAAAATGTCTGTAGTTACAGATATATGGTTCAAAGCCACAGGAGGAGAAAAGTATAGTTGTGTACACTTACCATAAATGTAGATGTTAGAGTGTATTCACTGTTGCAGTCATCACATTTGGGTTATCCCTGCCAGGGTAGCCCTCGGCTGGCCCAAATACCAGAGGCTTAGTATTTCTGTGCCAGTTACTGTCCCTTCAAGACTGATGTCAGGTCATCAGTATTATAAAAGTAAGGCAACTGACGCCATTACATCAGTTTTTCTTGCCCTAACCTGTCAGGAACCCCCAAGTAGAAGCCAGGTTCTGATGGAAGAACCCCACAAGTAGAAAGTAAATACCAATATGTCCCTTGTAAGGAAAGAGAAGAAAGAAGAGGGGGATGGAAGGAGGGAAACCAGGACTGCAACAGTGAATACACTCAAGCATCTACATTTATGTTAAAGTGTACACAACTGTACTATGTTCATGTTTCACTGCTGCAGTCATCACATTTGGGTTGGATTCCCTAAGATGAAGAAAAAGGGTGGAGGCAGTAAAGGAAACTAGGGGCTGGCTAGGATGCCCTGCAAGACTTAAGAGGCAAACCCTGCCCTGGATTTGGAGAAAATAGGCAGGTGGTAACGTATGGTGAAGGTGTGAACAGAAGTGCAGGTGGCAGCATCCAGGATGTCCCTGGTGGGGACTCCTCTTAGGTAAGCTGCAGAGGTGGAGGGTGCTCTGGTGGAGCGAGTTCTGACCCCCTTGGGGGGAGGCTTTTTATGTTGTTTGCAGCAGAAATGGATGCAGAGTGCTATCCATTTGGAGATGGTTTGTTTGCATATGGCTTTGCCCTCTGCCCCTGCAGCAAAGCTAACTAACAATTGATCAGACTTTCTGAAGGATTTTGTTAGAATCTGAGCAGTCTGTGCACATCTAGAGAGTGCAGTATCCTTTCCCCTTTGTTCTGTGGGGTTGGGAAAAAGGTAGGCAAATGAACTGGATTGGTTGAGAAAAACACAGGACACCACCTTGGGCATGAAGGATGGGTTAAGTCCTGAGGGATACCCGGTCAGCTTGAAAGAGGATGAAGGGTTCCACAGCCATGAGTGCCTGCAGCTCAGAGACGCTTCTGGCTGAGGTGATGGCCAGAAGGAAGGCTGTCTTCCAGGAGAAAAAATTTATCTCTGAAGAGGTAGGTTCGAAGGGGGGGGGTGAGTTTTTCCAACACAAAGTTAAGGTCCCAAGCTAGGGTTGGTGCTCTTCTGGGTGGCCTCAAGTTGCTAGCCCCTCTTATGAACAGTTTGATCAGAGGGTGTGAGAAAAGGGGCTGCTCAGTCTGAAAATGAGCAGAAATAGCAGAGGCATGAATTTTAATAGAGGAAAAGGAGAGACCACTGTGTAGCAGGTCAGCAAAGTAATCCAGGTTGAGAGGGCTGTGCCGTACTGGCTCCCTTAGCCTGAAATCCAGGTGCAGAACCTTTTCCATTTGTCAGCATAAGACTTCCTAGTGCTAGGGCATCTGGCCTCTCGTATAACATCTAGAACCGGTTTGCTAAGGTTGGCAGATTGGTCGGGGGTTAGGGAATAAGCCAAGCTGCCAAATAGAGTGTCTGCAACTGGGGACGCATGAATTCCCCTTCCCTCTGAGTCAGGAGGTTTGGAATCTGAGGGAGATACCAAGGTGGCAGAGGGGACAGGCTGCACAGCAAGGGGTACCAGTGCTGGCGAGGCCAGTCTGGAGCTGTAAGAATTGTCCTTGGGTTTTTCCTCCTTTATTTTGAGCAGTACCCTGGGGATGAGAGGTAGTGGAGGAAAGGCACAGACTGATAGATTGACCCAGGGGGAAGGACAGGGCATCCATTTTCCAAGCCATGCAGTGATGCTCCCTGGTATAGAACTTGTTGAGCTGGTGGTTGGTATGGGGTGCCCCATTTCTGAGTTATTAGGGTGAAGGTTCTTCTGTTCAGCTGCCACTCATGTGGGTCCAGAAGATTTCTGCTTGCGTGATCCACCAGAGAGTTGAGAGAACCTGGCAGGAATTGTGCCAACAGGTGGAGTTGCATGGCAGAGGCTGTGTGCCAAAGGGTCATGGCCAACCTGCATAGAGGGTAGGACTGAGTCCCTCCCTGCTTGTTGATATACCACATCACAGTTGTGTTGTCTGTTTTCATCAGGAGACACCCTGGGGAGAGAAGGGGTTTGTAAGCTATCAAGGCATGCTGGACAGCTATAATCTGTTTCTTTTTTGATGTGCGGATGGATTTGCTGTGGGCTCCATTAGTCCTGTATGCACCTGCCATCCAGGTGTGCAACCCAAGCATAATCTGATGCATCTGTGGTGAGGGTCTGGGTGGTGTGGGGTGGTGAGAAAGGTAGTCCTTTGTTGTGGGAGCATGATGCTGCCCACCAAAGAAAGTCTTCTGAGGCAAGGTATTACAGAAATAAGAGTCTCCGGGTCTTGAGAGTGTTGACACCCAAGGCTTTTTAGGTACCACTGAAGTTTCCTCATATGCAGTCTGGTATATGGAAAGAGTAGAATGCAAGATGCCATGAACCGCAGAGCTTGCAGGATCTTCCTTGCAGACAGTTGGGGTCTGGTGTCTAGTTGAGAGAAGTAGGCTGTCAGGAAGGTTTGCTTTTCTGGTGTAAGGAATGCCATCTGTGTCCAGGCTTGCTCCCAGGAATATAATCTTTTGGGTGGGTACCTGTGTGGATTTCTTTTCTTTGGTAGGGAGGTTAGTAGGGACTTTACAAAGGCCAGGTGCTTGAGCAGCTTTTCCTGGCTGTCTGCCTGAATTAGGCAGTCGTCTAAGTATGGGTAAATCTGGATATTCCTTTGTCTGCAAAAGGCAATGGCCGGAGCCAGACATTTTGTGAAAACTCTGGGAGCAGTAGATAAACCAAAGGGAAGCACAGAGAACTGAACATGCTCAGATCCTGCCCTGAAATGAAGATATTACCTGCATGATTCCCTGATAAAGGAGGCCTACCTCCACATTTCTAAGTCTAGGGTGGTTAGCCAAGCATCCTTGGAGAGCATGGGTAGCAGCTGCTGGAGGGTGAGCATTTTGAATTTTGGGATCACCAGGAAGGTGTTTAGAATGGATAGATCGAGGATGGGATGCCAGGAGCCCTCTTTCCTGGGTACAAGAAAAATTCTGGAGTAGAAACCTTGGCCTTTCTGTTCTGCAAGAACGTGCTCTACTGCCCTCAAGGAGATCAGGGAAAGGACATGCTTTTGTGCCTCTGCCCACTGGTTTTGAGGTAGATCTTTGAACCCTTTTGGAGTTGGAAGGGTTTGGAAAGAAAATTTGTATCCCTGGGACACTATGTTGAGAACCCAGCAGTCAATGGTAACGGTGGCCCAGGTGTTTTCCTCCTAGGGATAAGTGGGGGTGGGCAGAGGGAGGGGAGGAGAGTCATTGTGAGCTCTTACCATAAGGGGGTGGTTTAGAACTCCCTGGTTTTGAAGTGGAGGCAGTCCACTGCTTAGATCTCTGCATTCCCTGTGGCTGCTGTCTGTGGGGTCTGGTTCCCTGGGGTCTGGGCTGAACTGACCTGGTGGGAGCAGGAAAGGACTAGTGCTTGGAGGGACAATGCCTGCTGAATCTGGGTGGCTGGACCTGTAAGAAATCTTTAACTGTCTGCATAGATTTTGCTTTTTCTTCCATCCTTTTTAAGACCTCTTCTGCCATAGTGCCAAATAAGTTGTCTTTGTGCAAGGGGGCATCCAATAATTTAGATTTAACATGGTCTGGCAACGGCTGTTCCTTAAGCCATGCATGCCTTCTAAGGACAGAACCAGTGACTGCTGCCCTGCAAGAAGCTTCTAGGGCATCAACACCACAGTGCAAAGTGTGTTTAGTTACTTGACTTACAGAATGCATTAACTCTTAGAACTCTTTAGATTCTGCACAAGCAGGAAAGGAAAACATTTTTTGTTTGAGGAGTTCCAGGGTACGTTGCTGAAATTTTAGCATATGGACTGATAATTTAGTGCTCTGACAGCAAGAGTAGCTGAAGTGTATACTTTTTTACCCCATCTGTCTAATGCTCGGGAATCCCTATCTGAGGGAGTGGGATTCTTAGCAGAGGTTGCTTTAATTCCTTTAGGCCCTTGAGAAATTACCTCAGGGTTAGCAGCAGGATTTTTAAAAAGAAATTTCTGTGAGTCAGGGACTCTGTAATACAAGTCTGGTTTTCTGGGTGCAGGAGGGAGGGTATCAGGAGTCGAGCTGGATTCCAGGAAAACATCCTCCACAACATTCAGGACCGAGTCTCTTTTTAGACTGAGGGTAGTCCTCACTTTCGCATTGGAAATGCTCCCTTAAGGTGTGAAGGGTTTCCCCAAAGGAAAAATCCTCTGGAGAAGAGGCAATGGAATCCTCTGCATCAGAATCCTCATAGGCAGAGAGGGGTTGTATGTCTTCATACTCAGATGCATCAAAGTCACCAGACTCCTGTTCAGATAAAACTACAGGGGACAGATCTATTTTTCTTTTGGAAGGGGTAGTTTGGCTTCCCCTGATCAGCATGATAAGGTCTTCCAACATTTTAAGCATTTGAGACAGAGGCAATGAAGCAGGTGTCTGAGATTGGGTCATCGGTTTCTTGGGTGTGGTTCGTAACCTTGGCCTAAGAAACTCAGTAGTTTTTGAAAGAACGGTAGTTGCAAAAGAAGTTGTCTGTTTGTGTAGAGAATTGGTAGTGCGAAGGACTTCCTCGGAAGCCAGTGCCTGCTTAGCGGCTCTGGACCCATCCAAGGTAGAGACTACCACAGGATCCTTAGTCGAAGAAGAGTTCTGCGGCATACCATACTCTGAAAGGGTCTTGGTAGCGGCCTGCAAATCCACAGAAGCTGGCATCAGGGGCTGCGAAAGGGCCTCACTCAGGACTGGTGAACTGACTAGCTTAACGGGAGCATCATCGGTAGGTTTGGACCTGTGCGGTCTGTCGCTTGTCTTTATCTTTAAATTTTTTCAGAAGATCTGCTGTGTGATGGCTTACCGAAGCCATATCGGAATTCGAGGACTGTAAGCAAAAATATCTAGCTACAATAAGGGCCTGACGACTTATAGTTCTGGCGTTGAACAAAGCAAAGAAGCGACAGCAGGGACGTCATGGGCTGGGCATAAGCAAGTGATGCAGTAAGAATGAAAATCTCTGTGTGGTATTTGTTTTCCACAGGTGAAACAATTGTTAACTTTTTCTGACATCAGTTAGTGCAAAAAAAAGGATCCCTAAAGGGGTACTTAGCTTTAGAAGACTTCAGCTTCAATTTGGAAGACAAAACTCGGGTAGCGGCCGACTGGCACTCGTGCGAACTGCTTCAGGCTCCACGGCAAGAAAGACTGATGTAATGGCGTCGGCTGCCTTACCTTATACTACTGATGACCTGATGTCAGTCCTGAAGTGACAGCAACCGATGCAGAAATACTAAGCCTCTGGTATTCGGGCTGGTGGCTACCCTGGCAGGGATAACCCAAATGTGATGACTGCAACAGTGAAACACGAAGAACATCAGAGGAGTAGGAGTGTTGGATCTCTTATCAGTGTACCCCACAAGTGGCCCTAATTTTGCTTTATACTTTTGCTCTGACATACTACAATCCATAATGCTTTTTGAAAATGGTGTTAGTCTCCCCTGAAAAAAAATGACATTCATTGAAATGAAGACTTTTTTGATAAAGTGAATCCTAACTCATGTTGTCTTACTTTGTGAGCTTATTAATTCTATAGTATTGCTGTTTTCAAAAAATATCTGATTTATTTATTTGACATTTGGTTACCAGGGAAAAAGTCCAGCTGGGTAAGAAACACATTTTCAGCAGAGGCCCAGGGAGAACAGCTCCAGTGCAAAGAAATGGAAAAAAATAAATAAGGCAAACTACATAAAGCAATAGTAGCAGAAAGTACTGGTTCACATCAGAAGCTTGGGAAGTCACTTAAGAAGAAGTCAAGAACTGCATCACTGTTATGTAAAGACTGGCATAAATAGTTCAGGTTATGTTATAACAGAATAACTATGCAAAGGTAACCATCTGAGCAGCCAGAATGCAATTCCAATCAAACATTTTAAAAAAATGGATAGAATGGCCTAAACTGTGACTTGATGTTCCTGAGAAATGCTATTCAGAACTGAAGAGACATATGTGGGAACAGTTTTAATGGCACAACAAGCTAGGATTTGTATGACGTCTTCCTCTCATGCAAAGTTGACTAATTAGCTGAATGTAGCCAAGATGGAAATGTGAGACTCTAGCCCATTGAAGGAGGGGGAGATGGGAGGAGTAACTTGGCCAGGAAATGAAATGGCTGTTAATAAAATGTTGTTTTTCTTTATCTCAGTAGTTTGTTGACACTTTTGCAAGCTTCTTTCACAGAATGTGTAGTACATCAGTAGGAAAAACATTTGTAAAAATGAGTGCACACCAGTCAATTACACATGAGCTGCAAACTCTCAAACTTGGCAGTTTTTTTTTTAGGTGTTCCAAGTGAATGGAAGTCTAGTCTGACAACAAATGGTAGGGCTACCTGCTCTTAGAATCTGTGCATTATGGGCATACCTACCAACCATACCGAAATACTCGTTTTTTTACCGAGGTTTGGGGTACAAAAGAAGGGGTGCCACAATTCCCAAGTGGCACCCCTGCATTTCCGATTTTTTTTGCGTCTTCTGTGTGGAAACATGCGTGAATGGGCGTACCTTCTTGAAGGTTGTGCATCAGGGCTGGCAACTTGGCACGTAAAAATCAACTGCCAATCATTAGCGGACCGGAGTTCCGCTGTGGTGACCCCTAACCGGGAAAAGCCAAGAGAGACAACATTTTTTTTATTTTTCGCATTTTTTTTTAGCTGACGTCATCATGTGCGTGATGACGTCAGCTCTGTCAGGGTTACCAGCCTGTCGGAATTGAGCTCAAATCGTGCATGCATTTCCGACTGACCTGGCTGCTCAAATGCGACCGGGAACGGCAATGACTCCAGACGGAAAGGATGAAGAATTATAAACGGATGATGGTGTATATTCGGGGACAGACCTGCAGTATTGAAAGGAAACTTTTGATTTGGGGAAGAGGGGAACGGACCTGCAGTATTGCAACAGGAAAGAAAACTTTTGGTTTGGGGAAAAGTGTGCGTGTGTGTGTGTGTGTGTGTGCGCATCCATGTGAGATTTTAAAATGATGCACAAAATTCTCCACTATGCACACAGTGTTCCTTTACAAGGCCCCTTTCTCAATAAAAAAGCAAGGCCTTTCCTTGCTGCAAATACATACACACACTACTTTGATGAAAGGGGTCATTTTTAACTTTTCTTTTCCCCCAGTGTTAACCTCACATCTCCCAATCCTCACCTTTTATCAACAAGCAAAAGCTGCACATGAGCATACTACTCTGAAACACAGCGCCCATGTTGACTGCACCAAATGCTTTCACTGAAAAAGTCTCCCAACTCATCACTGTTAAAACTAGTTTGTATCCACTATGTGAATAAAACTTTAAAAACGGTAGCTACTTCAGCAGTCCAAAATGATAATATACCAAGAAACCTCCACCTCCATTACCTCGGAATCCTTTCCACAGAGGCAGTAATCTCACAGATTCACTAGGACCCATGCAAGTAGCCAACCATAGAAGCCAAACACAAATCTCCTTTTGCGACCAGTTAACCTCCCATAAACCCTCCAAGAATCCACACTGTTTCACTAAACTGCCACTCCACAGCTCAAAAAGATGCAAATAGCTATTTGGAGCAGTAGTATTTAAAGTATGCTAGTTACTTGAACATGCAAATTCTCAATGAAAATTCAAGCTCCATGGAAACAGGATTATTTTTAGACAGTTCCACATTGCCCTCCACTTTGTGTCATCGTGTGCTGTGGACGAGTACAGTGCCGTAATCAGAGATGCTTTCTTGGGAGAAGCATTAAGGAACGGTCATCGGCCTCAAACTCAAAGTTAGAGGGTAGTATTAACACTGTAACCTCCTTCCATTACTCTCGTACTTCCCAATCTCTTAGTACAGGAAATCTGAACAAAAAAGCCTAAAACAATGGAAGACAAAGGCTCAAAATAGTGGCAGAGTTGAAATTCTGCTCTCATAATCTTACAAAGCTGCTACCATCGCAGGATTTGTGTTAGCATGCAGTTTCTGATGAATATGAAGTCTATTATTCAGATGTGTGCCATTGTTTATGTTGACATCAGTTGTCTGTGATCTGCCATAAAACCACAGTTTATGAGGGACAGACCAAAATGATTACTGTCATAGCATACCAGTATATGTGTGTGTGTGTGTGTGTGTGTGTGTGTATATATATATATATATATATATATATATATATATATATATATATATATATATATATATATATATATATATGCATACATACATACATACATACACACACACAGGCTCAAACTCTGTACCTTGGGCACAAGGTAAAAAGAGCCTAAAGTCCCTAGCCACCACCTGTGAGCTTGGTCCAAGTTTAATTTGTATTCCCACACTATTGGCTTTGTACAGTTTTTTTGTGCTAAGAGGCTGAGAGCTACGGTGAGAAATGAGAACTGAATTCACTAAATGATAGCCATTTAAGTTTCAGTCTTCCTATCTTTCAGGAAACTGCTGATATGGCATAGTGGTATGTTGCTCTGACTGTAGTGCACAGGGTCCTGGGTTCAAGACTTGCCAGTGAAATGCATGGTGGTAACACATTTTATTCTAGCAACTTTCCAAAATTATACAAGCAATGGTTAAAACGTCTCCCTGTTTTTTGGCCTTTTGCCCCCACCCCCAAAAAAATGAAATTGAAAATAAGTGCAAGAAGCTGTGCAAGATGCCTATGGCTTACACTACTGTCATTCTATTTATAGTGTGGGTCTGGATGCAGACTTTTATGATGGAAATGTTCTGAATTGGGCATTTTTGTCATTATTGGTCCATGCATTTTGTTTCATTGCCTACAGTACAGCCTACTAGAAAAATGTTCAAACAATAAATTTAAAATGCGCTCTGTCTAAAGCGTGCTGTATTATACAAGGAATACAATTTAATAAAGTCAGGAAGGTGCATCAAAGAGCACATGGCATGTTTCTTGTTTTCTGTGCAAGGGGCCAATGACTTGAAAACAGCCCAAAGGTAATCATTATCCACCAATGGCCAGATGCATTTTCTTTGGATGTGGTGTGAGTTTCAATGCTGTTTCAATGAATGCGAGTTTAAACGGCAGAGAAGTTTTAAA